>NC_088881.1:19683681-19806181 GCF_032884065.1 Artemia franciscana
TACTTTTTATTAGATGCGGTTGTTTGCTATAGTTTCTTAATGGAGAAGCTCAATATTTCTGGTTGGGTGTAGTCTTTTTTAAAGTCTGTATATAATCTTGAAAACATGGATAAATTTATCAGCTGAAAAATAGACTCTGAAAAGGCAAGTACAAAAACTATAAACATGACAGAAACTCCAATTGTAAGTTGTTTTTCTCTCCCATCCCACTCTCTCTTCTCTCTCTCTCTCTCTCTCTCTCTCTTTTTCTCTCTCTCTCTGGTTACATGTTTTACTTTTTATTTTGTGCTTTTTGATGTGAAACTAATTACTTATGATTGGATGCGGTTGTTTGCTTTAATTACTGTTCGTATATTCAACATTACGCCATATGAACCGACTGGGATTCTATGTTTGCCTGGTTCCCCCATTCTATGAAGTTGGAAAGGAAGTAAATACTATTCAAGAGGAAGTCAAAGAAATATGTAGTTTTTTTGGAGTGGTAGCCTTATTTGTAAAGGGTAATTTCAACTGTCCCAAATATCCTTATAAAATCCATAAACCCAAGGACGAGATATGATTTTTAAGTATATGGGTTTCTACACGAGTTCCTTCTTGGAATATGTGTATAAGACATTCCAGGAGGAAGAAAAACGAAACCAAGGATATACATTCGGACCATACCAAGCGGGTAATGAATAGCGATAAAAAACCGATGTTTTTAACTCCCCCTGTCCTTCATTCCTTCCCAGCGGTCTTTTGAAGGCCACCAAATCTATAAACACCTCCTAGCCCAGGTTTTGTGAGCCTTTTCTCTGCTTGACAAAAAACCCTTACATTTCACCTTATAAATTAACAATTAAATGAAATGAGTTGTTTCCTATTAATACATCCGATCACACCCATTGAATTTATATTTACACTGTTTTTTGTTTTGTATGTACCATATACTATCTTTAGTTAAAAAATATCCCTCCCTGCTAGCCATTCTTGAACTTTTGTATTCAATATATGAAATTTTTTGAACTGGCACCTTCGTGGGATGCTAAAGGGCAATATGAAATCTAAAAACCCAATAAAAACAGCCTAGTAGTTTGCGAGCTTAGCCCTTGAGGTGAATCTCGATCATTTTTTATTTTGAACATTTTTTGCTTTGATTTTATTACTGAAATTTTTCAACTTTTTCCATATCTTAAAACCATATTAAATCAATACTTGTGACGTTGGATATGCAAGAATAACATTTCCAGTTATGATAGCGCTCAAAGAGAATGCAAACCTGAAACTAATAGTTGATGACAATCATTAATGGGCAACTTTTGGCTTATGGTTCTAGTAACACGCTATCATGGTTCTGGCGTCGCCATCTTTGACTAATAGCGTTCAACCGAAAAAATCGAAACTGGTACTTGTCTAAAAATAGTGCTGTAATAGACAATAAAATCGCAAGTAGAATATGGGATCAAGAAGCTATAGTCAAAACTATAAGTCCTTACGTTTACTGTCACAATGAAAAACATACTTGTCTTAAAGCGTAATGATGCTAGACTACGGACGTTTAATGGAAGGTGGTCAAAGGATTTCATCAATAATAAAGAACTTGCAACAGCTGGATTGTCTTTTGTTGGCCACAGTAACCAGGCTCAGTGTGCATTTTGTGCAGGTTTGGTTGGAAACTGCGAACCGGGTGATGTGTCTATAGATGAACATAGAAGACACTTTAAAACATCTCTCTTTGCTCAAGGAGTCTACTGGGTAAACTTTCCAGTGCAAACTCCTGCTTCAACTGGAGGCTACGACATTTGTGACTGATACATGGGATCAAGAAGGTATAGCCAAAACTATATTAAATATCCTCTGCAAACATCGAGATATATCTCCCTACCTATACTATCACAAGAAGAACATACTGCTCTTAAATGAGAGGATGTTAGACTCTGGACGTTTTTATTCAGAAATACCAATAAGGTGTAATATCTTATGGGTCATTATTACAATAAAAAGACTGTTCCTTTCCATCACATTTTGTTTCCTGTTTTGACAATGGAACGCGTTTTTTTCTTAACGACATTCCATTGATATTATTGGAATAAGAAATGGAAGAGGTATGTGTATGCTGGTCATTTTTCTTTTAAAGAAGAACAGAATATTTGCTGTGTGCTACTATGTTTGTAACCAATAGTATGAGCGTCAATTCGAAATGAATAAAAAAAAAATCGTCTGAAGTCTTGATACTTGGATTTTTTTTTCAATGCCAGACACATGAGCGTGAATAACAGGATTATTAAATATTTCATTCACTCATAATGAAAATCAAATCAAAATGAATAAGGCAGGACAAAAATCAAAAAACTTGTGAAGTCTTGCTACTTTAGATTTATTTTTTCGAAGTCAGAGACACAAGAGTGTGAATAACAGGATTTTTTTGTATATATTTCATACAGTCACATTCCTACTGCTGCCATCCATTCATTTTCAGTCATAGATGACGATACGTTTTGACTTATTGAAGTGTTTAGAGTTAGAGACATATGAAGTGGAAATTTATCAAAATTCAGTCGTGAAGGGGTCATTAACTGGCTCATATCATAGTATGTACTAATGCCATATATTCATTTACGGTCATAGATGGCAATATTTTTTTACTACCCCATACACAGCCATCTATTTCTGTTCAGAATTCTTACAAAGAAGAGAAAAAAAGTTATATTTTTTAGTTTTGAATTTTATAAGAAGAGAAACGTTCAACTTCTATTCTGTATTTATTCAAAACGTAATTGATTTTCAAGCTGTCAAACAGCTTTTTTTGTTTATTTTGGAATGAATAAATGAAAGTGGTATTTGTATGCCGGTCATTTTTTTTTTGTTAAAAGTGAAGATATTATTTTTGTGTGTTTGTTCGTTTGTAACCAGCAGTGTGAGGGTCAATTTAAAAAAAAATGAAAAACGTGGAAAAATCGAAAATCTTTTTAAGTCTTGCTACTTTGGATTTTTTTCAAAGCCAGACACATGAGCTGGAACTACAGGATTTCCAAGTATTTCATCCAGTCACGTTTCTACTACTGACATCCATTTATTTTCAGTCATAGATGACGACACATTTCTATGTGTCAAGATTTAGAGAAATGTGAAGCGGGATATTTATCAAGATTCAGAACTGAAGGGAATTATTAACAGATTCATATTAGAATCTCTACTGCTGCCCTCTATTCCTTTATAGTAATATATGGCGATATTTTTTACTACCCCAAATGCTGCCATATATTTCCATTTAGATGTAGATGGTTAATTTAGGCTCATTTAGCGTGGCGCAGGTGCGATTGTAGGATGATGCAGGTACCAGGGTGGAGGTAAAAAACTGGTTGTGCTAACATCTAAATCAGAATAAATGGCAGCATTTGGGGTAGTCTCTGACTATAAATGAAGAAATTGCAGCAGTTGATATTTTAATATGAATCTGTTAATATTTCCCTTCAAGTCTGAATCTTGATAAATTTCCCACTAAATGCGTCTTTAACTCTAAGCATTTAAGATATACAAAACATTTCGTCATCTATGACTGAAAATGAATGGATGACAGTTGTAGGAATGTGACCGAATGAAATATTTGAAAATCCTGTAATTCACGTTCATGAGTCTGGCTTAAAAAAAAATCCAAACTAGCAAGACTTCACAAGATTCTTTTGATGTATCCCTTATTCTTATTTAATTTATTCTGACATTGCTTATTACAAACGAACTAACAAACAAATATAATCTGTTCATCTTTAACAAAGAAAAAATACGACTTTCATTTTGTCATTCTAAAATAAGCAAAAAACTGTTTTTTAGCTTAAAAATCAATTATATTTTAAATAAATGCAGAACAGAAGTTGAACATTTCTGTTCTTAGGAAGAATTCTGAACAGAAGTAGATGGCTGCACTTGGGTTTTAAAAAAATATTGCCATCTATGACTGTAAATAAATAGACGGCAGCAGTAGAGATTTTAATATGAGCCGGCGGTCTAATCCCTTCAGGGCTGAATCTTGATAAATTTCTATTTCATATGTCTCTAACTCTAAACACTTGATTTGGTACAAATGTATCGTCGAAAATAACTGAAAATGAATGGATGGCAGCAGTAGGAATTTGACTTAATCATATATTTTAAAAATCCTGTTATTCACGTTAATATGTTTCTGACTTTGAAAAAAAATCCAAACTAGCAAGAATTCACTTGATTTTTTTCCCTGCCTTATTCATTTTGAACTGACTCTCATTGTGACTGAATGAAATATTTCAAAATGCTGCTATTCACGCTCATTTGTCTGGCATTGACAAAAATCCAAAGTATCAATACTTCACAGGATTTTTTATTTTTTCCGCTTTATTCATTTTGAATTGTCTCTCGTACTGTTGCTTACAAACAAACTAGCACACAAAAAACATTTTATTCTCCTTTAACAAAAAAAAAAAAATAATGACAAGTATACACATACCACCTTCAATTATTGTTCCAAAAATAAAAATTAAGAAAAAAAACGTCGTCCATTGTCAAAAAAGGAAACAACAAGATAATGTAAAGAAACATTTTTTATTGGAATAACACATGCAATATTATACCTTATTAATAATTTTTAATAAAAACATCCTAGTCTAACATCCTCTCATTTAAGAGCAGTATGTTCTTCTTTTGTCAGTAAAGGCTGGGAGGTATATCCTTGTGGTTGCAGACGAATATTAATATAGTTTTGACTATAGCTTCTTGATCCCATATATCTCTTGAGAGTGCCATAGCCTCCAGTTAAAGCAGAAGGTTTCTCTAGAATGTTTCCCAAATCAACTCCTTGAACAAACGGACTTGTTTCGAAGTATCTTCTATGTTCATCTATAGGCACATAATGCCCTTCAAAGTTTCCAACCACACCTGCACAAAAAGCACACTGAACCTGGTTATTGTTGCCAACAAAAGAATCTGTCTTTTACAAGTTTTCTGGTATCGATTAAATCCATTGACCTCCTTCCATTAAACGTCCTAAGTCTAATATCCTCTTGTTTAAGACCAGTCCGTTTTTCTTGTGACAGTTAAGGTCGGGAGTTATATCTTGGTGATTGCAGACGGAAGTCGATAAAGTTTTGACTATAGCTTCTTGATCCCATGTATCGCTCACAAATATCATAGCTAGTACACCACTTGTGAGGGTGGTAGTAGTGTCTGTGTCAGACTGAATTTTGATAAATTCCCACTTAATATTTCTCTAAGTTTTAAAGAGTATCCGGTACTTTTAAAAAGAATATTTAAATCTTGATAAATTTCCCACTTCATGTCTCTAACTCTAAAAAGAATCGGATTTATCTTTCTCTGACTTAAAAAAAATCTGTTCTAAACAAGTTATGTCCCAATGGATAACACTTGTCGCTACAAATATTGTTTTTCTAATCGAAAAATCATGCCTCACATATTTATAACATCTTCATTTTGTTTTTTTTAAATATCACGTGATTTTTTTTGTTATAAATATATTTAATATGATTATAAGACATGAAAAAAAAGCTGAAAAGATTTTAGTTTAAAACAAACTAAGTGAAAAAATATTACAAACAATATACTTTTATAAAAAAAAACATCACGACTGACATATTTATTTCATCTTCATTTTGTATTTTTAAAATATCACCATCGAACTTTTTATTGTTATAAGTATATTTAATGTGATATAAAGATATGAAAAAAAAGTTTAAATATTTCAGTTAAAAAATCTAAGTAAAAAAATGTTCAGAATCAAAAATAATTAAGATTCGCCTCATGGGCTACACTCGCAAACTACCTGGATGCAGTTTATATACGCTTTTTTGTTTCCATATTTCTCTTTGCCGTCCCCTAAAGGTCCAAGTTCAAAAATATTTCACGGATTGAATTGAAGAGTTCAAGAATGGCTAGCAGGAAACAACTACAACATAGTATCAATATAAATTCGACTGGAGTGGTTGGACGTATTAATATGATGCTGTTCATTTCGTTTAATGGTTAATTTATAAGGTTATATGTGAGTTTTTTTTGTCGAGCAAGGAAATGGCTTATAAAACCTGTGCTAGGGAGTGTTTATAAATTTGATGGCCTGTAAAAAAAACCGTTAAGTAGGGATGGGGGAATGGGAGAGTTAAAAACATCTCCTACTTACGGCCATTCAATACCCACTATGTGAGGTCCCAATCTATATTGCTGGTTTTGTTCTTCTTCTTCATGGAATGTCATATACACATATTCCGAGAAGGAATTTGTCTAGGAGCCCTTGTACAAAAAATTCGATCTTTTCATCGGGGCTATGTATTCTATATGGATATGTGGGACAGCTGAAATCTTCTAAATTGAATATAGGAATATTTGACATGCACTTGTCAATTAAAAGTTTATGTCAATTAAAAGTGTATGTCAATTAAAATTTTGGTGGGTATATTACCCTTTACATAAAGGGCTACCACTTCAAAAACATTACTTATTTCTTTGACTTCCTCTTTAACAGTATTTATGTCCTTTCCACCTTCATAGAATGGGGGAATCACTTGGTCATAGAATCCCAGTCTGTTCATATGGCGTAATGTTTTACTACACAAGTCTCTATTGTAAACTCATTATAGTTAACGTAACAGTGATAGCAGGACACTTCACTATAGTCTGTATTCAGAAATAAAAATGCGCACTCTAAAATTACCCCACGTGAGAAATTCTTTAAACCAATGTATTCCCACTTAAAATGACCAAACATCTTTAAAACTTCTGTAATCAAACAGTTCGTGGTAACGAACTGTAGTAAGGAGCGACCCGGCTCAATAGTAACCAAAACTCTAAAAAATGGAATTTTGATACCAATAGCTACATCAAAAGAATCGCATTTTAATGCTGGTTTTAAATATATAAGTTTAATCAAGTTTAGTCTTACCCATCAAAAGTTACGAACCTGAGAAAATTTGCGTTATTTTAGAAAATAGGCGGAAACGCCCCCTAAAAGTCATAGAATCTTAACGAAAATCACACCATCAGATTCAGCGTATCAGAGAACCCTACTGTAGAAGTTTCGAGCTCCTATCTACAAAAATGTGGAATTTTGCATTTTTTGCCAGAAGGCAGATCACGGATGCGTGTTTATTTGTTTTTTTGTTTTTTTGTTTTTTTTTTCTTTTTCCCAGGGGTGATCGTATCGACCCAGTTGTCCTAGAATGTTGCAAGAGGGCTCATTCTAACAGAAATTAAAAGTTCTAGTGTCCTTTTTAAGTGACCCAAAAAATTGTAGGGCACCTAGGCCCCCTCCCACGCTCATTTTTTCCCAAAGTCATCGGATCGAAATTCTGAGATTGCCATTTTATTCAGCGTAGTCGAAAAACCTTATAACTATGTCTTTGGGGACGACTTACTCCCCCACAGTCCCCGTGGGAGGGGCAACAAGTTACAAACTTTGACCTCTGCTTACATATAGTAATGGTTATTGGGAAGTGTACAGGCGTTTTCAGGAGGATTTTCTTGGTTTGGGGGAGGGGTTGAGAAGAGGTGGATATGTTGAGGGAACTTACCTTCGAGAATTTGTAATGGGAGAAGAAAATTTCCATGAAGGGAGAGCAGGATTTACTGGCTTATTTAAAAAAAAAAAACAATTAAAAAATAAAAGGGAAAAAGCTTTTTCAGCTGGAAGTAAGGAACAGCAATAAAACTTAAAACAAACAGAAATTATTACCCATATGGGGGGCTCACCTCCTTCTAATACCTCGCTCTTTATACTAAAGTATTTTCAGTAATTTCAACTACTTATTCTACGGCTTTTGTGATTCAGGGGGTCATTCTTAATGAATTGGGATACAATTTAAGCTTTAGTGTAAAGAACGAGGTACTGACGATGGGGTGAATCCCCTCATATATGTAATAAAAACATGAGAATACAAAAGTTCTTTACGTAAGCTAATTTATAAGTTACATAAATCTTTTACCAATAAAACGGTTCGTAAAAAATTAAAAGTTCTAGTTGCCTTTTTAATTAACAAAAAAAATCGGGGGGCAACTAGGCTTCGTCCCCCGCTCTTTTTTTCTCAAAATCATTCGATCAAAATTATGAGAAAGCCATTGAGCCAAAAAAAAAAATATGCAAATTTCGTTTTGATTATTCCTCTGCGGAGAGCCAAAATCAAAACATGCATTGATTCAAAAACGTTCAGAAATTAAATAAAAAAAACAAGTTTTTTTAACTGAAAGTAAGGAGAGACAGTAAAACTTAAAACGAACAGAAATTACTTCGTATATAAAAAGAGGCTGCTTCCTCATCAACACCCCGCTCTTTAGCACAAATATGTGCAATAATACATATTGCACAAAGCAATATCCTCGACTTTTAGTACCCAACACAATTACTGGCAATGATGGTTACCCACAATATAGAAGAAGATCTACTGAAGATGGCGGTAAAACAGCAATAACAAAGAATCGTAACGGTACCACCATCGAAGTAGATAACCAGTGAGTTGTTCCATATTCCCCTTTATTATCAAAAACATTTAATGCACACATAAACGTTGAATACTGTAACTCCGTAAAGGCAATCAAATACATATGTAAATACGTCAACAAAGGCAGTGACATGGCAGTTTTTGGCTTGCAGTCCGAAATCAGTGATATCGACGAAATCGTAAGATATCAGGCTGGAAGATACATAAGCAGTAATGAAGCTGTTTGGCGAATTCTTTCATTTCCGATACATGAACGTAGTCCAGCTGTTTTTCACTTAGCGGTACATTTGCAGAATGGTCAACGTGTTTATTTTTCGGAATCCAACGTGCAACAAAGAGCCCTGAATCCACCGGATACAACGTTAACTGCTTTCTTTTCGCTATGCAAAAATGATTCTTTTGCAAAAAAACTGCTGTATACTGAAGTGCCTTCGTATTACACGTGGAATACTAAAAATAAAGTATTTGAACGTCGAAAAAAGAGTAAGTCAGTCGACGGCCAGCCTACCATCTTCAAAAATACCACGGATAGGAAGACTCTACACCGTTCAGCCCAATCAACATGAATGCTTCTTTCTACGCCTGCTTTTGGTGAATGTACCCGGTCCGACGTCCTTTGAGTATTTGAGAACTGTAAACGGTACTATACATGACACTTACCGTAGTGCATGCCAAGCTCTGAATTTATTGGAGAATGACCAACACTGGGATAACTGCATCAGTGACGCGTGCGAAACGTCAACTCCAAGTCAAATTCGTGCATTGTTTGGAATCATACTAACAACTTGCTCTCCAAAAATATAAATCGAAAATGTCCGAAGATATACTCCATCGAAAACGGTTAGAGACGTCAGATATGACTTTTGATTTTACATCAAAAACTTCTAGCTACACTTTAGTTATTATAGAAGATTTGTGCGTATGTATGGCAAACAAACCTCTCTAGGATTTGGGAATGCCTTCACCTAATCGTACCGCTGCTGTTTCGACATGTGTAGAATTGGATCGTGAACAAAGTTACAGCACGAGTGATCTATTGTCGTATGTACAAAATAACATTTCCAAGTTAACGTCGGAACAAAAAGACATTTATGATACGATAATGCATTGTGTCGATAACAATGTTGGAGAAATTTTCTTTTTGGATGCGCCAGGAGGTACTGGTAAAACGTTTGTGATAAAACTGATTCTGGCATCAATTTGATAAAAAAATGATATAGCGTTGGCAATTGCGTCGTCCGGAATAGCCGCAACGTTGCTGCCTGGTGGAAGAACTGCTCATTCCGCTTTGAAATTGCCTCTGAGTTTGCATTCTACAGAAACTCCCACGTGCAATATTTCCAAATCATCTGGGATGGTAAAGTATAGCAGCAATGCAAACTTATTATTTGGGACGAGTGCACAATGGCACACAAAAAATCACTCGAGGCTCTGGATCAATGTTTGAAAGATTTGCGAGGGAATTCGAAACCCTTTGGCAGCACATTAATATTGCTTGCGGGAGATTTCAGGCAAACATTAACTCTGATCGAATAGTAGGGGTTGGCGGAATGTAGATATCATTTGAAGAACGAAGGCTATATGGAGCTAAATCAGAAATATACATAGGAGTTTTCCGAAGAGATTTTGGAAGATTGCCGTGAAGCTGATGAAAGACAAAAGAAGCACAAGAAATAATGTAAATAGATCGTAGACTTAAGAGCGGTGTTGGTGAGGAACGGTTGGTGTCATAATCAGACGGCGCGCTTTATTATGCATGACAGAAAGTGACCGCAGCGTAGACGGAAAAGTAGACATCTATACAATGGGGCAATAAGAAACATGTGACTGGACAAGACAGAAAAAGAGAAGTTTCAGAATAGATCCAGGAAATGTGTGTCTAAGTTTTCGAATGATACCCAAACTCTGTGAGACCTTAATCCTAATCATGGCTATATGGTTTCTGAAGGAAAGATTCTTATCAAGTAAGATACCAAGAAACCTGGCTACCCGATTCTCTGGTCTACACAAGGAGCCTTGTGACACCTGAAGGTGTGTAAGCTGAGGGAAAGCTGTGCCAATTCGAGAAAAAATTAGAAAATGCAACTTAACAACATTCAAGACCAAGTCATTCGCATTAAACCATGAAATAACCCTCTCGAATAATGGCACAATATTAGACTTGATATCACATTCCGTCCTCCCAATTGTCCCAAGATTGGTATCATCAGCAAAAGCAACAAGAAAATCTTCGTTAGAAGTAGTATTGGAACACGATGGAACACAGGCCTGGTGTTTTTTACCGCCGAAATCAGATCATTAACACAAATCAGAAATAAAATGGGACCAAGAACAGATCCCTGAGGGACGCCATAACATACTTTAGAAAGGCTCCGGAAACGTGGATCAATTGAAATAAGCCTACCAGAAAGATATGAATCAAACCAAGAAAAAGTGTTTGATCTTATACCAATATGCGAAGGTTTACAAAGAAGAATCCGATGAGTCAAGGAATCAAAAGCTTTACGAACATCCAAAAATAAAGCTGCCGGAAGGAGTGATCGAATCTTAATGAAATGTCATATTTAGAAGGACCTCGTAACTCAGATATAGTATTTTAAATCCTGACCGGATCCAGCGTCATTGGGGTGGGGGGAGTTGGGGAAGGGGGGAAATCTTGGAAAATAGTTAAAGCGGAGATCAGGATGAAGCTTGGTGGGAAGAATAGAAACTAGTCCAAGATACGTGACTGATATAACCGGACCGGATCCGCTCTCTTTGGTGGAGGTGGGGGGCGGGAATAATTCGGAAAAATTAGAAAAAATAAGGTATTTGTAACTTAGGAACGGGTGATCAGATGTTAATGAAATTGGATATTTAGAAGCATCTTGTGCTTTAGAGCTCTCATTTTAAATCCTGACCAAATCCTGTGACATTGGGTGGAGTTGGAGGGGGAAGTCTGAAAATTTAGGTATCTTTATCTTACGAATGCGTAATCGGATCTTAATGAAACTTGATATATAGAAGGATCTTATGTCTTAGATGCTCCATGTTCAATTCTAATCGGATCCAGGGACATAGGGGGTTGGAGGGGGAAACGGAAATCTTGGAAACTGGGAATCTTGGAAAACGCTTAGAGTGAAGAGATCGGGATGAAACTTGATGGGAAGAATAAGCACAAGTTATAGATACGTGATTCACATAATTGGAACGGATCCGTTCTCTTTGGGCGAGCTGGGGGTTTTTAATTTGGAAAAATTAGAAAAATTGAGGTATTTTTAACTTAAGAGCGGGTGACCAGATCTTAATGAAATTTAATATTTAGGAATGATCTCTTATTTCAAATCCCGATCAGATCTGTTGTAATTGGGGGGAGTTGGAGGGGGAAACTGGAAATCTTGGATAACGCTTAGAGTGGAGAAATCGGGATAAAACTTGATGGGTAGAACAAGCAAATGTCTTAGATACGTGATTGATGTAACCGTACTTGATCGACTCTCTTT
Source organism: Artemia franciscana (assembly GCF_032884065.1). Lineage (NCBI taxonomy): Eukaryota > Metazoa > Arthropoda > Branchiopoda > Anostraca > Artemiidae > Artemia > Artemia franciscana. Next base: position 19,695,617 of record NC_088881.1, read on the forward strand.
GGGGGAGTTAAGGGGTGGGTTCAGTTCTTTGGCGAGTTTGGTGCTTCTGGACGAGCTAGGAAGATAAAAAGTGGTAGGCGTTTCAGGGAGCTGCACAAATTGACTTGATAAAGTCGTCTTCCCCGATTCGACCATCTGGGGGGCTGAAGGGAGGGGAAAAATTAGAAAAAACGAGGTATTTATAACTTAGGAGTGGGGGATCGGATCTTAATGAATTTTGATATTAAGAAGGACCTCGTAACCTAGAGCTCTTTATTTAAATCCTGACCGGCATTAAGCCTCTGATTTTCCGTTTAAATGAATCTATTGACTCTTAGAATTTTGCTAGAGCTTATACTATATGCGCTCTTCGCTCTTCCGGCCTCGTCACAAGTGCCACATGTGCTCTTAGCTCATGTTTTTCTCGCATGAAGAAAAACAAGTTGGCTTATATGCAATTGCTATCAAACTGATTTGTTCTCTATCTGAAAGATTTTAAATACTTCTGAGCAACCAGTTATTTTTACTTTTCAAAGAGTTGTTCTCCCTTTCCAGGGCCAGTTCTACCTCACTTGTTGACTCTACACTTATGGAACAATTATTGCTGAAGCGCTCAAAGCTTGTAGAAGTTATTGCTCAGCTGGAGGAAAAAAGGTCGAAGATTGAAGAGACAATGAAGGCTTCTTTTGAGTCTCGCGAGAGAGTAAAGGCATCAAAGAAAAGAATCAGCAAAGACCAAAATGATATGCTTATAGCTAAACAGAGTAATAAACTGCTCGAGAAAGAGTTTAAAGAAGTTAAACAGAAGGCCGAAGAAATCCAGATTGAAATAACATCATTAAGTGATGCTGATCTTATCAAAGGAAACAGTTATTTAAGTAGACTTCAAGAACTTCAAGGTTTATATACAAGAATTCAAGAGATCAAAAAAGAGATCGGAAATCATAAAACCAGTGTTTTATTATCTGCATCAGTTTCAGTTCAAGGGGTTCGAATTGCTGAACAGATGAAAGTTCAAAACTTACAGGAAGAACGCAGTTACCTGGAGGTGCAGAGGGATGCAATAAAGCGCCGACAAGGAAATCTAGAAAAACAGCTTGAAGAAAACAAAATGGAGATAGACAAGGAATTATTGAAACAGGAAGAATTTTGCTCAATTCTAGAGAAAGATAAATCAGTTGCATATACAGCTGAAGTTACTTCTCCATGTCATCCACGTGTAGAAAGTCTGTTTAAGAACGAAGAAGCCCCAAGTCCAGTTCCACAGACATCATTTACTGAACAATGCCTTTCCACTTTGAGTAGCTCTTCTTCTGAAGCTATTTGTTCCACTGTTCAAATGGGAAATCAAAAAGAATGTCAAAATATCAATAAAACGTACTCAACCCGTCGTGCGGAATCTCCAGAGAGCCAGCTGCAACAACCTATTCTAGATTCTAGGATGTCCCCCTCAAACGTGATATCAGAATCAGAGCTGAATAACTTATGTTCCTCGGTTGGGCTAGTGAAAAATGAAGTCATAAGTTGTCCTTATGTGAATCCTGACGCTAGAGAAGATCCAATGAAAAGTTTAACAGTGCTGAAATTAAAAGATGTCAAAACAGAGATTTTATTTCCGAGGGAAACAAAATTGGCATTCAAACAATTGGTGTCCCTCGTGTTACATGCCAAGCCTGAAAAACCTGAAAACATATTGCTACATAAGGATTTTGTGGTTTCTCTAATCAACATGGATGCTTGGCCAGAGCTTTACTCACAAGTACAACGGACAAATGTTCTCTTTCAGGCAATTCCATATTCTGTATTTATTGAAGATTTAGAAAAAATTCAAGCCTCAAACAATCCTCTACCTGATTCATCTACCTCTATTAGTCCTGAGGCGTCTTCAGAAAATAGCAATCATCTAGCCCTGCAGAATACAGAACTAGCTTTTTCATACTCACCTCAGTCGTTGCCGGAACAAGTATCCTCTAACCATTTGTCTAATGCCTCCATTAATGTATCAGGTCCAAATTTATCAGAAATTCAGTACGAATATTACAGGAACAAAATATTACAGTACATTCAGCAACAAAATAGGCTAGGGTCTTATCAACCAAATTACCCAAATGACAATCTCATGTTTCACAAAGACAGTTCTGCAAGTCAGAATTGGCAGCAGAATATATACCTGTCCCAGCTACTAAACAGTAGCATCGATCGATCTTCTTGTTTATCCATGAAGAGCTATGCACAAGTGGGAAATCCAACTTCAAATCTTCGGATTGATCAGGGAACACCTAATTTTCCTTCAAGAAGCGAGACACAACCAAGTAACCAACATATGAACCAGAAAATGACAATGTCCCCTATGCCTGACAACCATAATCTCCTCAGAATGAAACTGAATCACTTAATACAACCAACTGCTCGCAACTGGCACCAGATTGCTTTCTCCACTAATTTACGTCCGCAATATGTTCAGAGCCACGCCATGGTTCAGCCTTCCTTTCTGGTACCTGAACCTCTTATACAAAACGGAAATACAGACGGGATTTTGCAAGGATATACGGTAAGAATTTTTAAATTAATTGCCTGTTTTTATGTGCCCAATCTTCTTTCCTGTGTAGTAATTCTCAAAAGTCTTATACGTTGATTTTTCTTCTTTTTTTTTGAAGATTATAGCTTAAATTCTGAAAATAAAGTAAAATTATGTATTTCTTTAAGCGAAAAATACTGCTGGAATGGGATGAAAAAATGGTGATTATGAATGAAAATAAACGTTTACCAAGATCGTTATCATAATCCAAGTAATCTCTAAAAAAATGAGTTTATTATGATATTTTAGCTCTATTCGTTTGCAAACGCAAGCACAATACAAGACCAGATTATATATCCCAATTGATGTTTTCATTTGTTCTCTCGGAGCTTTGCAATATGGCTGAGGAGTCTTAGATTCATTTGTTCTGTCTTCAGCCGATTTTTTCTGTTCTTATTGATCCGTTAGAGTGACATTTCTTACTCTAAGCTAAATATTTACTCATGCTGGGTGCGGGACAAATTTAGTAGTTTACCCCAGAATCGACAAAACTAAACTGAATCGTGACTATAGGCTAGCTTTTGCAATCTTCAGTAAGATGGAGCTCAGCAGCTAATTTTTGAGCCAATTATTGGGTTAAGTTACTATATACAAAATTGATTATAAGACTTATAGCAAATTGGCTTGAAGGGCAAAAGTTCATTCGGTAAAGCCACCTTTAAAATTACTCATCCGGCAATCTCCTTAGCCTCTCTGTCTGTAGGTGAAGCAACCTTTAATACAATTATTTTTAATAATTAATCGAGGATTATATGTTGGATTATTTCACTACTGCATTGCGTGGACTTGCTATTACAGAGAAAGGTCGCTGATTGCATTTCACCTGTGTTACCTGTTTTCATATTGTGAGGCATTATGCCAAGTGAATTGGTTTCAACAATTATTGTAAAAAACTGTCAATTAGGATCCGTGCATTAAAGACCACTGTTTAGTACCGCACGGACTTACCAGGTGGGCTGAACTTGCGCTTTTTGGATTAGAAACCAAAAGCACTTGCGAGGCACGGCCCTCGCTTAAAGATAAGTTCACTTTTCTTCACATTTTTATTTAAATTTTTTCTTCACTTCATACTTTTTGCGGTTTATTTTTGCCACTTTAAAATGCCAAAGTTTAAGCAGTTCGACTTGGTTTCAGTCCACTTCGCAGGATATCATCTTTGGCCATCAACAATAATGAAAGTTACAACTGAGGGTGACGGAGGTTCCAAATACCTTGTTTTCTGCTACGGTCAGCATATTGAATATAGTCGCTGAGTCAAATATCACGTCCGAAAAGGCTATATTTCAACTGGCCTAAAAAAAAACAAATCGAAAGGAGTGGATAAAGCTTTTGCTAAGCAAGAGTCAATGTCTGATATATATCGTAGAAGAAAGACTTCAAGCTGATCCTGAGCTTGCGACTTCAGGCCTACTGGGCCAAGTGGCTACGGTGCAGGCAGAGTTGGAAAAAACGAAGTTGAGTCTAAGGAATGATATAGCCCGTAAAGTAGCGGAAATGGCTACTGGCGGTGGCTGTGCGGATACAATTGTCAGCGAAGTTCACGACTCTATTGCAGTTGAATATAGTCCTAAATTTGCAAAGCTTGAAAAATTGCTCACAACCCTAAAAAAAAACCAGATTGAAAATCCTGAGGAGCGCGTTAATCGCATAGAGATAAGACTTGACGATTATGACCAAGAAGTTCTGCTTCATAGTCCCGTAATCCATGATATGAAACAACAACGAGGTGTAAACTTGAATACCACTGTGATTGATTTGGTTAAGCAGAAGTTAGGTGTTAGTGATATAACGCATAGGAATATTACAAGTGTAATTCGCTTCCGGCAGAACATGATCAGCGCTGATGGTTCTGGTAAAGTTGCTCCCATAATGGTGAAGTTTCAGAGAAAGGATATTGTCCGAAGAGTCATCAAAGAAAAGCAAAATTAGTGCTTACCGGTGTATACATCACTGAGGCTTTAACAAAGTGCCGAATAGACATTTTGAACATGGCGAGAGACAAATTTTGCGTGAAGCATGTTTGGACAGACTATGGTAATATACTTGTGAAAAGGCCAAGCGACCCTTCTGTTCGCACAATCAGGTCACTTGTTGATTGCGTGTGATATTATTGATTATCTGTTTTCCGGATTTGTTTTGCGTTTGATTTTTATAGATCGATAGTGACGCCAATATCTACTATTTTTTTTTAATAGGTACTGGTCTACTAAGTTTGCGGCTTAAATGATATGAACAAGACATATTTGATATTGACAAATATTTATTATCTAAGCTTGTTGCAGAGCAGTCTACTTTAAGTTTTCAGTGGGGTCGTTTTAACACGTATATTAATGGATCTGTACATATTAATAAAAGAATAAATGAGTGCCTTGTGTGATCGTAGAACTGCCACATTACGTCATCTTATCTTGATATTGTTCAGTTTATATATGAAAATGATTTTATTCAGTTGCTTGCTTTATGTGAAACGTTTGTGGGTAAGGATAGTCTTCTCTCGTTCTATAGTTTTCCAGGGTGTTGTTTGGAATAGAAAAACCGTTCACGAATGGGCAGAGGCGGCCTGGCGTATCTAGTAAGGGACTCTTTACAGTATAAGGTGCGTGATGATCTTGAGGTTTGGATAGAGGGTGAGTTTGAAAGTTTTTCTGTTGAAGTTGAATTCGAAGAAAAGAATTATTTATTTTGTATTATTTATAGACCACCGAGTACTGTGTTTGATTGTTTTATAGCTGGTTTCGATGATTTAATGCTGAATGTAAGAAATTCAGGTTTAAAATTTTTGATAATGGATGATTTTAATTATGATTTGAAAATAATAGCTGGTATGAATCTTGATTTTTTTAATTTCATGTCATCTCACGATCTATACCCTGTTGTCGCAGTTTCTACGAGGATCACCGAGCATTATGCGACTTTAATTGATAACATACTTATTTCGTCACGTCAAGTAGCAACTATATGCGCAGACGTTATAATTTTGCCTATCTCTGATCACCTGCCAGCCCTAGCTAAATTAGAACTTCGCACAAAAAGCAAGTACTGAAGCGTAATATACAGATCCGGAACCTTAAGCTAGCGAGCGTTGAAAAGTTTTCCGAAGAGCTAGGAGCCGTAAATTGGGAGAATATATTTAGGGAGAACAACCCATCTTTGGCTTTTGAAAAGTTCAACACCACGCTACTAGGTCCTTATGACCCGACATACCCACTGAAAAGTGTGAAAATAAGAAAAAAAAAGCAGCGAGAAAACTGTAGGCTGCTGATGAGCCTGTTGATGTACGAAATGCTTTGTATGCTGCACACATCAATGAACCAAATGAGTTTAGTTACGGACAGTTTAAGGATCAACATAATCTAGTTAACTCTACTAGACGAAAGAAAATGAGACTTTTATGGCGAAGGATTTAGGAAAAATGCATCAAACCCTAAAGCGACTTAGAAAACTATTAATGAAGTGATCAGAGATATCCCTGCTCCACAAGAGTATAGCCTAAATGTTGGTGGCAAAATAGTTCGAGATCTTAACAAAGTTTGTGATTTATTTGCCCATCAGTTCTCGAATATTGGTGAAAATGTTCAGAGTGAAGCAGCAGTAAACAAGGAGTTGCAGACAGAAGAATCTACTTTTGAAGACATAAGAGGTCAAGATTTTGAAATGAAATTAGAACCGTAAGATTCTGAAGAAATAAAAATACCTTTTTTCTACAATAAGATCAAACAGCGCTGGGACCAATGCCCTCAACCGACGAACTGTAAAATCAGTGCTTCCGAATATTCTTCCAGTACTAGTATTTTTGATGAATCTGTCAATACAGGGGATCAATTTACCCATTCGCTGAAAATGGCTAAAGTCATCCCGCTTCCAAAGTCTGAGACTCTAAGTGACCTTTCAAATCAAAGAGCTATATCAATACTACCCATCATTTTAAAAATATATGAAAAATAGGGCACAAAAGACTATAAGAGCATCTAACGAATTTTGAATTTCTGTCTGAATCTCAATTTGGTTTTAGAAAAAGACATTCAACTTTGCATGCTGCTCTAAATTTAATTGATAAGTAAACAGTGATCTGGAAAATAATTGTTTTTGCATGGCAATTTTTATTTATTTTAAGAAAGTTGTCGATACTGTTGATTTTGGAATTTGTTGGATAGATTGTCGAAGTTAGGTATTATGAATAAATGTTTGAGTTGGTTTGAGCCGTATTTGGGAAGTAGAAGTGTAAAGTTTCAATAAATAATAAAGTTTCACAGGTTTACCCACTGAATTGCGGAGTGCCATAAGGTTTTGTCCTAGGTCTTCTGTTATTTTTAATTTATTTATATAGCATGAGATTTTTTATCCCTGGTTATTTAACGTGTTTTGCCGACGACACTGCTATAACTGTAATGGCGAAATCGTTGCCGGACATGATAGACCGAGCAAACAGTGCTTTAAAGGGAATTCATACGTTTCTTACGCTAAGTAAACTTACTGCGAATGCTTCAAAAACAAATTTCATGGTTTTTCGGAGGACTGGTGAGCCCCAAGAATTACCTTCAGATGTTAAGTACAATGGTGTTTTTTTTTTAACAAGTTCGAGAAATACGTTCCTTTGCACTTCCTTTGAAAGTCGGCACGATAAATTGTGGTTGTTTAATCTGGGTTAGTAACATTCAGTCTCATTATAGGAGAGTTCAAGTGCAACAGAATAAGGCAATTAGAATTTTAGAATTTTGGTATTATAATACCAATCGTAATAGTGTTATTATAATACACGATCATAAGCAGATTGGTATTTTAGTATATCAGTGTCTACATAATTTAGGGCCTGATATTTTTAGTGATTTATTTAGCTTAGGTTCTTCTTATCATGATTATGACACTCGAAATTCAAATAATCTTGTTCTTGAGTGTCGGATTACTTCTGGGTCGGCTCATGTCATCAGATGCATGGGACCAACTGTCTGGAATCCATTCCCACTGCAAGATAAGCAATTAGAAAATCTGTCCCAGCTGAAACATCGCTTCAAGGCCCAATTTCTAAATAATTAGCAATGTTGAGTATTTTAGACCGAGAGAAGGATACCCCCCCCCCTGCATTTCATTAAAATGATCATCAGTTTTTTTTGTCTTTTCTTGCGTTTTGTTTTCTTTTTTGTAGTTTATTTATCTTATTTATTTATTTTTTGATAATAAGTGAAATATTTTAAAGAAATGGATCGTATTAGATGTCAGCTATGCTTACAGGCCATTGTAACCTCCTTTTTTCAGCTGATGAATGAAAGTTTATAGCATTGTTTTTGAATAAAGCTACCTACCTACCTACATTTCTTCTAATAATAATAATAATAATAATTTATTTCTTACCCACTTACAAAAGGGAAAAAGTTGAGTACAAGGAGAAAAACAAAGAACTACAAATAACACAAAGAACACAAAAACAAATAACACAAATATAAGAAAAAAAATATAACAATTTAATAAAAGAGGCGGATAAGAGGATTGTTAGGACCAAGACAGATTAGCGCTTAATCAATTAAATTTGAACTTAGTTTTTCCACTGAAAGAACAATATCCGTTGCCTGATATTTACTAATTAACCTTCGGTTCCGAAATGATCGTGGTAAATAAAGTAGGAACTTTAAATACCGATAGTAATCCGTCTTGACCCTCTTTACGTCACCTTTATTCGAAAGCATAAAAAAAAAACAGCACAAAATACAAGGACTGCTTCAAAATTTTGGATTCACACAAATGTATGACTTCATTAAGCGTGCTATTAAGTGTATTTTGGGTTGTTTCTATTCACCTAAAATAAATGTGTTCGCAAGATTTTAATTAAGAAATATATTTCTGCTAAAAGAAAGTTGTTTTGGAATGTTGCGGGCAAAATTTACTTTTAAATCGAAACGTTATTAAAAATAATTAGAAATATATTTTTAAGCCTATTAAAAAATAGACACTGGAAAAAAAACTTGCAAAGTTCCTCATTGAAAAGATAATCATAAACGACTGTGTTTTATAATTTGTAACTATTGTCCATTTTATGTACTTATTTTGAATTTTTAAACGCTGTTTTAGATCTTTTTACAGATTAAAGTTTCATTTTTAAATTGTGTCAAATCCAGTAAATACAAGAAACTATTGCTAACTATTGAAATGGCGGAAGCACGCCTTTAGATATTGGGAAAGTTAAGATAAAGGACCTTAACAATTTATAGTTTTGGTTGAGCTGATCTGGATTTTTATCTGTAGTGTCATTTTTAAGTACTTCGTTTGGTTGTATTTTTTCTGGTTTGTCTGTCTTATTTTATCAGTAAGATTACTTAGGGATAGTTTGTACATACCTATAGGCTAATAATATTTTCTTCTTGTCTGAAAATTAAATAAAAAAAACAAGTTTTTTAAATGAAAGTAAGGAGCGACATTAAAACTTAAAACGAACAGAAATTACTCCGTATATGAAAGGGGCTTTTCCTTCTCAACGCCCCGCTCTTTACGCTGAAGTTTGACTTTTACTCTTAACTCTACATTTTAAAACAGTAAAAAACTTTAGCGTAAAGAGCGGGGCGTTGAGAAGGAAAAGCCCCTTTCATATACGGAGTAATTTCTGTTCGTTTTAAGTTTTAATGTCGCTCCTTACTTTCATTTAAAAAACTTGTTTTTTTATTTAATTTCTGAACATTTTTGAATCAATGCATGTTTTGATTTTGGCTCTCCGCAGAGGAATAATTAAAACGAAATTTGTATATTTATTTTTTTGGCTAAATGGCTTTCTCATAATTTTGATCGAATGATTTTGAGAAAAAAAGAGCGGGAGAGGAAGCCTAGTTGCCCTCCGATTTTCGGTTAATTAAAAAGGCAACTAGAAATTTTATTTTTTTACGAATCTTTTTATAAGTAAAAGATATACGTAACTTATAAATTAGCTTACGTAAAGAACTTTTGTATTCTCATGTTTTTATTACATATATGAGGGGGTTCGCCCCCTCGTCAGTACCTCGCTCTTTACACTAAAGCTTAAATTTTGTCCCAATTCATTAAGAATGACCCCTGAATCACAAAAGCCGCAGAATAAATAGTTGAAATTACTAAAATACTTTAGCGTAAAGAGCGAGGTATTAGGAGGAGGTGAGCCCCTCATATGGGTAATAATTTCTGTTTGTTTTAAGTTTTAATGCTGCTGCTTACTTCCAGCTGAAAAAAAAACTTTCATATTTATTTTTTCATTGTTTTTTTTTAAGTAATGCTAGTAAATCCTGCGCTCCCTTCATGGAAATTTTCCTTCCCCATGACAAATTCCTCGATGGAAAGTTCCCCCAGCATATCCCCCTCTTCTCAACCCCTGCCTCCAACCAAAAAATCCTCCTGAAAACGCCTGTACACTTCCCAATAACCATTACTATATGTAAGCACTGGTCGAAGTTTTGAACTTGTAACCCCTCCCACGGGGACTGTGGGGGAGTAAGTCGTCCCCAAAGACATAGTTATAAGGTTTTTCGACTACGCTGAATAAAATGGCTATCTCAGAATTTTGATCCGTTGACTTTGGTAAAATAATCTCAGAATTGGCTGAGAATTTGGAACTGGCTATCTCAGAATTTTGATCCGACTACTTTGGGGAAAAATGAGCGTGGGAGGGGGCATAGGTGCCCTCCGATTTTTTCGGTCACTTATAAAGGGAACTAGAACTTTTCATTTCCATTAGAATGAGCCCTCTCGCAACATTCTAGGACAACTGGGTCGATACGATCACCCCTGGAAAAAAAAGCAACAACAAACAAACAAATAAACACGCATCCGTGATCTGCCTTCTGGCAACAAATATAAAATTCCACATTTTTGTAGATAGGAGCTTGAAACTTCTACAGTAGGGTTCTCTGATACGCTGAATCTGATGGTGTGATTTTCGTTAAGGCTCTATGATTTTTAGGGGGTGTTTCCCCCTATTTTCTAAAATAATGCAAATTTTCTCAGGCTCGTAACTTTTGATGGGTAAAACTAAACTTGATGAAACTTATATATTTAAAATCAGCATTAAAATTTGATTCTTCTGATGTAGCTATTGGTACCAAAATTCCATTTTTTAGAGTTTTGGTTACTATTGAGCCGGGTCGCTCCTTACTACAGTTCGTTACCACGAACGTTCGTTACCACGTCATAGAATCTTAATGAAAATCACACCATCAGATTCAGTGTATCAGAGAACCCTATTGTGCAAGTTCCACGATCCTATCTACAAAAATGTGGAATTTTGTATTTTTTGCCAGAAGACAAATCACGGATGCGTGTTTATTTGTTTGTTTGTTTTTTTTCCAGGGGTGATCGTATCGACCAAGTGGTCCTAGAATTTTGCGAGAGGACTCATTCGAACGGAAATGAAAAGTTCTAGTGCCCTTTTTAAGTGACCAAAAAATCGGAGGGCACCTATGCCCCCTCCCACGCTCATTTTTTCCCCAAAGTAGTCGGATCAAAATTCTGAGATAGCCATTTTATTCAGCATAGTCGAAAAACCTTATAACTATGTCTTTGGGGATGACTTACTCCCCCACAGTCTCCGTGGGAGGTGCTGCAAGTTGCGAATTTTGACCAGTGTTTGCATATATTAATGGTTGTTGTGAAATGTAGAGACGTTTTCAGGGGAATTTTTTGGTTGGGAGGGGGGGTTGAGTAGAGGTGGTTATGTGGGGGAAATTTTCCATGGAGAAATTTGTCATGGGGGAAAAAGATTTCCATAAAGGGGGCACAGCATTCTCTAGCATTATTTAAAAAAAAAAACAATGAGAAAATAAATATGAAAAAGTTTTTTTCAACTGGAAGTATGGAGTAGCATTAAAACTTAAAACGAACAGAAAATATTATGCATATAAGGGGTTCACCTCCTCCTAATACCTCACTCTTTACGCTAAAGGATTTTTAGTAATTTCAACTATTTATTCTACGGCCTTTGTGATTCAGGGGACAAAATTTAAGCTTTAATGCAAAGAGTTATTGACGAGGTATTGACGAGTGGGCGAACCTTCTCATATACGTAATAAAAACATACGAACATAGAAGTTTGTTACGTAAGCTAATTCGTAAGTTACGTATATCTTTTACTAATGAAAACGTTCGTAAAAACTAAAAGTTCTAGTTGCCTTTTTAAGTACAGAAAAAATTGCAGAGCAACTGGGCCTCCTTTCCCTCCTTTTTTCGCAAAATCATTCGATCAAAACTAATAAATAAATATGATAAATATGACTAATAAAATAAATAAATAAGCAAATTTCGCTTTAATTATTCATCTGCGGAGAGCCGAAATCAAAACATGGATTAACTAAAAAACGTTCAGAAATTAAATAAAAAAAACTAGTTTTTTTTAACTGAAAGTAAAGAACGACATTAAAACTTAAAACAAACAGAAATTACCACGTATATGAAAGGGGCTGCTCCTTCTTCAACGCCCTGCTCTTTACGCTAAAGTTTTTACTGTATTAAAAAGTAGAGTTGAGAGAAAGAGTCATTTTTAGTGCAAAGAGCAAGGCGTTGAAGAAGGAGTAGCCCCTTTCATATACGGGGTAATTTCTGTTCGTTTTAAGTTTTAATGTCGCTCCTTACTTTCAGTTAAAAAAACTTTTTTTTTTTTTAATCCTTACGACGCTGCATAGGAATATAAATGCTCATTCACAATTTTGAATTTCCGTCACATTTTACTACATTTTTTCGGTTTGGTTTTTATATCTCTTTTCTTCCTAATCTATGGTTCTCTTGTGACTTTTTCTGCTTTACATAAGAAAAAATAAAGACATACACTTTATCTGCGGTTGGACACCTGGAATATTTACAAAAGACATTCCGATTAGAAAATCACGAAGTAAGAAAAATGTGAAAACATACGCTTGTATTTCTTGTCAACCTCGAAGCAGATACTATTACGACGACTAATAACTCACCGTGGCACCAAGCCGCCTGAGTCTAACACAGCTGCGCAGGCTCCTCTTCCATCTTAGTCTATTCAAAGCATCCATCTTTACACCATCCCAGGATACTGACATGAACAGATGCTTCCTGGAAATATTTCTTATTCAAAATAGAAAAAAACCACAAGTAAAACATAGTTTAGGAACAAGAGATAAAGACCAAACCACGACCAAGAGATAGAGGCAGCAATCCGCCTAAATCCAACACAGCTACGCAGGCTCCTTTTCTGTCTTAATCTATCCAAAGTATCCCTCTTTACACCATCCCAGGATACTGACATGAACAGATGCTTCCTGGCAATATTTCTTATTCAAAATAGAAAAAAACCACAAGTAAACCAGAGCTTAGGAAAAGGAGATAAAGACCAAACCACGAAAAAATTTAGTATAACTATGAACACAATTCAATGTTGTGATGAAGCACCACGGCACAAATATTAAACAGTTGCGAAAATTTCAATGCTCTTTATTAAAGATTTTTTGGGCACATTAGTCACATATCTTTCTTCATGACTCTGCCTTCGCTATGATCTGATTTAAAGCCAACAATACCGAGTACAGTGTTTCAACTTTTTTATTTTTTAACTCCCTTATAAAGAACTGAAAAATCCCTAAAAATCTCCCATTTTCTAATTACTCTCTAAACCGCTTCTCCCTATCTCATTTTACCAGTACCAGTGAAAGGTATCATATTTTAGCTTTTCATATTGAAGACTAGCTATCAGTACCATAATAGAATGTCTTGTCATATCGTTTAATATGCTTTTTAATCATCAACTAAATACAAATAGCTTCAAATATACTTCGAATAATATCAAGCAAATAGAAAAGAAAATGTAATTCTGTAATGTAGATTATAGTTCAAGACGTTTAACACTGTCCAATCGTAACTCGTAAAACTTAATCAGACCTTATCTTCCTCTGATGTGTCTTCACCATTTTTTTTTTTTGCATGGTGGCTGAAGCTTTTACCCTTTTCATGTGGTGAAGTAACTGATCATCTTCACATTCCACACTTTCTTAAGCCCTTTTCATTCCATGTTTTGTTTTAAAATCCCCTGCAAAGTTTCTGTTTTCAGTTTATTCTGACTGTCAGTTTTTATTGCTGTTACAGCGCTGAAAAACCTCTCTACAATGATGTTTGAAAATGGAAGGGTGAAAATAAATAATACTGCCGGTTTCAGGCTATGATGCAAATTCTGTTCCGGCAGCATTTTTTTTTCACCAATACCAAACGCCAGTAGGTCACGGTATCCATTGTTTTGACGTTTTCAATATCGATGAGGCTCTGCCCCCTCCATTCTTTCTCAGTTTTGGTTCTATCCCATGGGACCTGTCCATACTTCCTAACAAAAGGTAGCAGATAGGCAGGCTGAAGTGATTGGGCTGACACTGGGTCAACCATTTCAGCATATTTGTAAATGTCGTCTTCGAGACGGAACCTTTTCTGTATCTGCTCTTCTTCTTTGATATAGAACGCCTGTGCAGCTTCGAGAACTTTTTCGATTGAATCAGAAGGGACGGCGGTATCTGACCTTAACGTCGAGAGAGAGTCGTGTCCCTTTGGACCCAAGTAAACCCTCTCAAGAGGAAGCTAAAACTTTCGATTGTTTACATCGATTTCAAAGCGCTATTTGATTCCACATAATCTTTCTGCAGGAAGTTCAGAGACATCTCTTTGATCAGAAACTCAGTCTCTTGTTTAAGGCGATAAGGCAGTGGCTTGTCAGCCTGAAAAGCTACACTGAAGTCTGTCAACAAGCCCAATGCAAACGCAACAAACTCAAAAAGACATTCCATGACCGGGTTCAGATTTGTGTAGACAGCCTCGTTTAGCTTTATTGGATCCTCAACTAGTAGAACTCTATACTAGGCGCTTAGAGCATCCCACTGCTCCAGTACCCTGTCAACAGCAGCTTTGACTGAAAGCCACCTGGTCTGTCCAGCCTGGAGAATCCTGTGCGTGTCAATTTGATAGAAATTTTGGAACTCGATGAAAGCATGCTGCCTCTTAACACTATGTGTAAAGTGGCTATAGATGAACCGACAGATAGTCTTCCATGGATTTTGGTAATTTCTTACTTGCGTAAGAAGCAACTATACCGACAATATGGCAAGAGCACTTCACAGTCACTACCCATGGGAATTCTTGTCTGATCATGGATGAAACACTTTATGAGCTCCCATCATGGAGTTAGTGGTATCAGAACAGAACCCTATGAAATTAGCAAGAGGAACTTTGTGTGTTTCAACTAAGCACTTTTTCAGTTCCTAAAATATAAACTCGGCTGAAGAGTCGGGGGACTCAGTTAAATCAGGTATGTCATTTGCAACTGAAAGGTCATCATTGCAAAATATGACTCCTACTGCTAGAAATTTTTTGGTTGATACATCAGTTGATTCGCCAATAATGACAGAGAAGGAGCGATTCTGCAGGGCTTCAGTCAAACGTTCTTTATTGAAGCCATTTGGTCCTCTTCTTGTAACATTGGTAGCTTTTGTTTCTTGAGGCGGACATTGTCAACTACCTGCTTTGAAGGTAATGATTTCAAAAAATCAACCAGGGACTCAACCTTTGAAATAGCTAGGCCATGTTCCACCAAAAAACTGTAGATCCGGGTCTCTAGAATCTTTGTTTGATCAGTGAATTCGCCTTGTAAAAACTGATCAAGAATATTTTTTGATGTTGATGCATCAGCATCAGACTTTGATAGGTGCTTCTTTGTCTTTGCATGTTTTACTAGTTCTGACTTGCCTCTCTTTCCCAACTTGAGGTCAGTATACAAACTGCACAGTTTCCAAGATATAAGCTCTTTTTTTCAACCACGCCTTCAGATGTGGGTCAGTCAGCCAAGAATCAACAAATTTTTGACAGTATTTTGTACTAGCACCATGTATAGGTTCACACTTTTTCTGTTTCTCTTTAGGTTTAATTTTATAGATCGAGGTCGGTGGCAACAATCACTACTGTAGGCTACACTGCTAAAACTCAAAACTTCATACAACTAATTCTCAAGAACTTTTCATCAAGGTGAAGATGAAGTAGTCTCAAATAGCTGTGCAGATATTACTGTTACAATTGAATTAAAAAAAAAGTTTAGCATGTTCACTGTCATGTAACCACTCTTGAAACAAAAGTATTCTAGTATAAAAGAGGATGGCAAAAGCATCTGACTAGCCAGAGAATGCCTGAGTGTCAATTGTTACATGACTAGTGCAGCAGATGGTGTCATACGAGTAGAGGTACATTGCTTGCTTATGCTAATGTCACCTAACATTGAATAGTAGCCAAAGAAATAACTAGAATCTATACAACTTTTACAAGGCAAATTCTGCTACAAAATACTTTATTTGTTACATAATCCAGTTAAAAAAATGGATTTATAATGAAACAGTAGGTTTGAGACCAATGTTTTAAAGATTGAGACCAATGTTTTAAGCCTTTTTTATACCCCAAAACTAGAAGTATTTTGATCCTTTTTAAGAACTCAAATTGTGCTTCAATTTGAATTTGCGACAGAAGTGATTATTATATTCGTGAAGAACATAAAAAAAGGTATCGAGTGGTATGTTCACTTTATTCGTAAGTCAAAAATATGAAAAACTAAAAAATTACCAATTATAGTATAGAGCTGCATGATTTTCCACTGGGTATGTATGCTTGCCAAAACACACAATCCATTTATTCCTACATGTGTCATTGTTTTTAAAACACGGCTGTCAGTTTGTTTGTCTGTTAAAAACTAGGGTATTAAAATGGTAAGAGAGGTGTTCGAATAGGCATAGCCTACCTCTATTGTTCACGTCAGTGCTTATAAAGCTGGATACAAGTTCGAGTTCAAGTTTTATAATTTCAAACAGTTCGTGGTAACGAACTGTAGTAAGGAGCGACCCGGCTCAATAGTAACCAAAACTCTAAAAAATGGAATTTTGATACCAATACCTACATCAAAAGAATCGCATTTTAATGCTGATTTTAAATATATAAGTTTCATCAAGTTTAGTCTTACCCATCAAAAGTTACGAGCCTGAGAAAATTTGCGTTATTTTAGAAAATAGGGGGAAATGCCCCCTAGAAGTCATAGAATCTTAACAAAAATCACACCATCAGATTCAGCGTATCAGAGAACCCTACTGTAGAAGTTTCAAGCTCCTATCTACAAAAATGTGGAATTTTGTATTTTTTGCCAGAAGGCAGATCACGGATGCGTGTTTTTTTTTTTTTTTTTTTTTTTTTTTTTTTTTTTTTTTTTTTTTTTTTTTTTTTTTTTCCAGGGGTGATCCCAGGGGTGAGTTTTTTACTGTTTTAAAAAGAAGAATTGATAGACAGAGTCAAACTTTAGCGTAAAGAGCGGGGTGTTGATGAGGAAGCAGCCTCTTTCATATACGAAGTAATTTCTGTTCGTTTTAAGTTTTAATGTCGCTCCTTACTTTCAGTTAAAAAAAACTTGTTTTTTTTTATTTAATTACACAAAAATCCTAATCATCATACAAGCACTGTGGAGAAAAAAAATAGTACATGCAATGCTTGTCCAAAAAATTTACCCATAGTAAGAACAACTACGTACCCTATAAAACTATCAATGTATATTATAACTTTATTTATCTGACCTGTAAAAAAAAATGCCCTGCTATCTACAAAATAATCTTATGAAAAAAAAAACCAAAATGACAAACCATATGACTTCATTAATCGAGAACAGTCCAAGCTGAAATTCTTGTTTGAGCTCACATCAGCATGGAACTTTTTCAAAAAGTTCTTTATTGCCAGTTTGTTGCTTAGGACTCCTGTTCATCTCAAAATCTTTTTGCTGTTAAAAATGATTAAGTAACTGAAGAAGTACTCCTCTGGGATTCCAAGTTCAATTCGGATGGAAACAGATCCTGAATCAAATTATCCTGCTTCTCTGATCAAGAAGATCGATGAACAAATTAAAGGAAAACCCCCTAAAAATTTCCATAACGTCTATGAAGAGGAAATATCCCTAGAAAATCCCCAGATCCCTAAAAAAAGTCCCTAAATATTTAAAATCCCTAAATATTTAAAATCAGCATTAAAATGCGATTCTTTTGATGTAACTATTGGTATCAAAATTCCGTTTTTTAGAGTTTTGGTTACTATTGAGCCGGGTCGCTCCTTACTACAGTTCGTTACCACGAACTGTTTGATGTACACTGTGTGAAGCACCTATGGCTTTTTGCAATGTCGTGGATTGGCGCCTATGTGATGTGCTATAGATACACATTTAACTATCTATTTTAGGTACAAGGACAGTGAAAATGAAACATAATTCTTTTAAATCTTAAGTTGAACTGGTATGAAATGAATGAACGTAATGAATCTTAAAATGAAAATAAGTAATATTCTATTTATTTTTCAGGGTGTGTGTGTTTTATGCGGGAGGCAAGCAGTCCGTTATTGCAGTAATTGCCATTTGGTTACTCATCTTTATTGTTCTGAAGCTTGTCAAGTGAGTAAAACAGTTTGGCTACGTTTTCGAATTTTTAGTTAAAATAATTAGTCTATTGTTAACAATGCAGTAATTTTGATTGATGAATTCTCTGTAGCCTCTGGTTATTCTGCCTGATTTACTTCTATACCAGACATATTATATTGAGATAATCTTTTCTTTAACTTGGTGTGTTCCAGAATTCTGCTGTCATTATCAACTAAAATTTTTTACCTTTAGCCTGAAATGGTAGATAAAAACATATTTATCCCCTAAAGTATTTATAATACATAAACGAAGGGGGGGGGGGGTGACATTGTAGTCAATGCCGATCTTATAACAAGGTAATGTAGTAATAAATTTAGAAAAACCTTAATATCAAGATATCTGAAAATCTGTATTCTTTTATTTATTGTATTTTTTTACTCTTTCTCTCAACTCTACTTTTTCAAACAGTAAAAAACTTTAGTGTAAAGAGCGGGGCGTTCAGGAGGGAGCAGCCCCTTTCTTATATGGAGTAATTTCTGTTCGTTTTAAGATTTAATGTCACTGCTTAATTTCAGTTAAAAAAACTTGTTTTTTAATTAATTTCTTATCGTTTTTGAATTAATGCATGTTTTGATTTTGGCTCTCTGCACATGAATAATTAAAACGAAATTTGTCAATTAATTTTTTTTTGGCTAAATGACTTTCTCATAGTTTTAATCGGACGATTTTGAGAAAAACGAACCGGGGGAAGGAGGCCAAGTTACCATCCCATTTTTTGGTTACTTAAAAAGGCAACTAGAACTTTAAATTTTTTACGAACGTTTTTATTAATAAAAAAAAAAAACTTCGAGCTAACTTACGTCATAAACTTCTATGTTCGTATGTTTTTATTACGTATATGAGGGGTTTTGCTCCCTCGTCAATGCCTCGCTCTTTACACTAAAGCTAAAAAAAATATTTACGGTTCCAAATTAACCCTGAATCACGAAGGCTGTGATTCTGAGCTGTGATATGTAGAATAAATAGTTGAAATTACTAAAAACACTTTAGCGTAAAGAGCCAGGTATTAGGAGGAGGTGAGCCCCTCATATGTGCCATAATTTTAGTTTTAATGCTGCTCCTTACTTTCAGTTGAAAAAAAACTTTTTCAAATTTATTTTTTCATTGATTTTTAAATAATGCTAGAAAATCCAGCGCCCCCTTCATGGAAATTCTTTTCCCCCATGAGAAATTCCTCCATGAAAAGATCCCCCGACGTAACCCCTTCTCCTCCCTCCAACCATAAAAATCCCTTGAAAACGTCTGTACACTTCCCAATAACCATAACTATACATAAACACTGGTCAAAGTTTTTAAATTGCAGCCCCTCCCACGGGGACTTTGGGGGAGTAATTTGTCCCCAAAGACATAGCTATTAGGTTTTTCGACTATGCTGAATAAAATGGCTACTTTAGAATTTTGTTCCGGTGACTTTTGGGAAAAAATGAGCGTGGGAGGGGGCCTACGGACCCTCCAATTTTTTGGGTCACTTCTATAGGGCACTAGTTTTCCATTTCACTTCAATTTCCGTTAGATGAGCCCTCTCGTGATATTTTAGGACCACTGGGTCGATGCAATCACCCCTGGAAAAAAAAACAACAAAAAAACAAAACAAATGAATACGCATTCGTGATCTGTCTTCTGGCAAAAAATACAAAAATCTACATTTTTGTAGATAGGAGCTTGAAACTCCTACAGTAGGGTTCTCTGATACGCTAAATCTAAATACGAAATTCCACATTTTGTAGACTGGACCTTGAAATTTTTTTCTATAGGATTCTTTGATACGCTGAATGCGATGGTGTGATTTTCGTTAAGATTCGATGACTTTTAGGGGCTGTTCCCCCTATTTTCTAAAATAAGGTAAATTTTCTCAGGCTTGTAACCTTTGATGGGTAAGACTAAAACTTGATTAAACTGATATATTTAAAATCAGAATGAAAATGCAATATTTTTATGTAGCTATTGATATCAAAATTCCGTTTTTTAGAGTTTCGGCTACTATTGAGCTGGGTCGCTCCTTGCTATAGAGTTCGTTGCCACGAACTGTTTGAAAATACGCAGAGAGCAATTTTGCAACTTATTTTGTAACCTGAAAAGCACAGCGACTCAACAGCTTCGCAAGATAACCTTACGAAATAATATCTCTACGAACATCGTTAACTCTCATAAAACAAAAATAAATAATATCCTGCCTTCTTACGCCATTTACGACTTTGATTTCAGAAACATTGAACTTTTTATGTTAGTCTGTTAAAAAGGCACGTAGCCTAATTATAACCCTCCGTTTTAGTAACACAAACTTTTTGTGTTAAGAAGAAATCAAACAGTTCGTGGTAACGAACTGTAGTAAGGAGCGACCCGGCTCAATAGTAAACGAAACTCTAAAAAAAGGAATTTCGATACTAAGAGATATATCAATAGAATCGGATTTTTATGCTGATTTTAAATATATCAGTTTCATCAAATTTAGTCTTTGTCATCAAAAGTTACGAGCCTGAGAAAATTTGCCTTATTTTGGAAAATAGGGGTTAACACCCCCTAAAAGTCATAGGATCTTAACGAAAATCACACCATCGCATTCAGCATATCAAAGAATCCTATAGAAAAAATTTCAAGGTCCAATCTACAAAAATGTGGAATTTCGTATTTTTTGCCAGAAGACAAATCACGGGTGCGTGTTTTTTTGTTTGTTTTTTTTTTCCAGAGGTCATCGTATCGACCAAGTGGTCTTAGAGTGTTGCAAGAGGGCTCATTCTAATGGAAATGAAAAGTTCTAGTGCCCTTTTTAAGTGACCCAAAAAATTAGAGGGCACCTAGGCCCCCTCCCACGCTCATGTTTTTCCCAAAGTCAACGGATCAAAATTTTGAGATAGCCATTTTGTTCCGCATAGTCGAAAACCATAATAACTATGTCTTTGGGGATGACTTACCCCCCACAGTCCCAGGGGGAGGGGTTGCAAGTTACAAACTTTGACTAATGTTAACATGCAGTAATGGTTACTGGGAAGTGTACCGACGTTATCAGGGGGATTTATTTGGTTTGGGTGTGGAGTTCAGGGGAGGGGGCTATATGGGAGGATCTTTCCTTGGAGGAATATTTCATGGGGGAAGAGAAATTCAGTGAAAAGGGCGCAAGATTTTCAAGCATTACTATTTAAAAAAAAAAACAATGAAAATATAAACATGAAAAAGTTTCTTCAATTGAAAGTAAGGAGAAGTATTAAAACTTAAAACGAACAGAGATTATTACGCATATGAGGGGTTCTAAAAATACTTTAGCATAAAGAGCGAGGTATTTAGGAGGAGATAAATACTTCGCTCTTTATGCTTAAAAAATTTTTAAGTAATTTCAACTATTTATTCTACGGCCTTTCTGAATCAGTGGTCATTCTTAAAGAATTGGGGCAAAACAAGATTTAGTGTGAAGAGCGAGGTATTAACGAGGGGACCAACCCCCTCATATATATAATCAAAAATATAAGAATATATAAGTTTGTTACGTAAGTTAATTCTTAAGTTACGTATATTTTTTATTAATAAAAACGTTCGTTAAAAATTAAAAGATCTAGTTGCCTTTTTAAGTAACCGAAAAATTGGAGGGCAACTAGTCCTCCTTCCCCACCCCTTATTTCTCAAAATCGTCTGATCAAAACTAAGAGAAAGCCATTTAGCCAAAAAAAGAATTAATATGTAAATTTCATTTTAATAATTTATGTACGGAGAGCCAAAATCAGACATGCATTAATTCAAAAACTTTCAGAAATTAAATAAAAAAAACAAGTTTTTTGAAATGAAAGTAAGGAGCGACATTAAAACTGAAAACGAACAGAAATTACTCCGTATATGAAAGGGGCTTTTCCTCCTCTACCATCCGCTCCTTGCGCTAAAATTTGATTCTTTCTCGCAACTGTACTTTTTAAAACAATAAAAAACTTTAGCGTAAGGAGCGGGGTGTCGAGGAGGAAAAGCCCCTTTCATATACGGAGTAATTTCTCTTCGTTTTCAGTTTTAATGTCGCTTTTTTTTTATTTAATCCGTTAAAGAATCTGGTATCTTGTGAATTATCAAGGAATCTTTTTTGAACACGCGGAACTTCAAAGGCGTATGTGATAAGGTTGTGGTCATTGTGACCTTAAAACTGACGAGTAACGGAATTCATTCTGTATATAAAATGGGCTGTCCCCTCATCTACACCTCGCTCTTTACGCTGAAGTTGGACTATGTCACAACTCTACTTTTTAAAGTAATAAAAACCTTAAGCGTAATGAGCGAGGTGTTGAGGAGGGGCAGCCCTTTTCATATATAGAATAATTTCTGTTTATTTTAACTTCTTTCTGAATAAATAAGCTTTCTGACACAAAATGGTATACGCGATTTTTGAAGGCCATGTGGAAAACTAATCCATCAAGAAGTAATAAACAACATTATTTTCCAATGTGTTGATAATGCAATTTAACTTTTTCTTCTTTGATTTTTCAATTTCCTATAATAATAATTAACCCGCTACAAAACAACAAAACACACGCGGAGTAAATCTATGTGGCTTTGCTTGTTTTTATACCTTTTGTTTACAGTCAAAAACTGTAATAGTCTATTAAGTGATATATTTTCTATTGTATGATTGTTATCTCACATATACTGCTTTTGAAATATTCAAACGTGAGTTAGTTAATTTTGTGAAGCTGGTATCTTAACATAGTTGAAAATCTTCTGGTAGTATTTGTTTCCGTCCAATCTATCTAAGTTTTCTGGTGACACAGTTGAACCCCTCCAACCTCTCCAAATTTTGTCCCGGTAGAAAAGCGAAAATGATATTTTATATTAGACAAAATCTGCAGTAAGAAGCGTGCTAACACTGAGGAGTACATATATTCAGGCTTAATCCATCGGAGAGGATGACAGAGACTAATATTACCTAAATATTAACAAAAAGCTAAAAAATGTTAGGGTAAAAATAAGCTTTCTGATGCATTAGGTATTTGTCCCCCTTCCCACTATTTAGTAAACCAATGATACTTCTCCGTAATTGTTGATACAAAACTCCTCCTCCCCCCCCCGGGTATTTGCGTCTTAGCTGTAATTTCTCCCGCTGGAAGTTCCTGCCTAAAAAATTTCTCATTAGTAAACTTTCATTAGAAAAAAAATATTGCTTTCTATTTAATTTCTGATCGTTTTTTAGGTCATGCTGGGTATTTCCCCTTTTTGGAACATTTTTCCCGACCCCCCTCCAAATGGAGAATTTCTCTCGCATAACATTTCTCCCGGTCAAAATTTCCCGTGGAGAATTCCTTCCGTAGATAATCCCCCCTCCCCTCATGGAACATCTCCCAGAGGATTCCAGCCTTGCTGGAAATTCCCCCGGAACATCTTCGCACATAAAATGGAGTCGCCTAAGAGGAAGTAAGACAATTAAAACGAACTTTGTATATAGTTTTTGGCAAATTTCCGTAAAATTTCCTCGGGAAATTTCATGTCTAGAAACTTCCTTCGCAACGTAGAATTCTCCCCGTAGAAAATGACCCTTCCTACAGAAAATTCCTCCCCCACGAAAAATATCTGTATATTTCCCAGTAACTAATACTATACGTAAGCACTGGACAACATTCATAGCTTGTAGGACATCCCCAGGGGGTATGGGGGGTCAAGTCATTCTCAAAGACATAGTTCTTAAATCTTTTGACTATGCTGAACAAGATGGCCGACTCAAAGTTTCATCGGACGAATTTAGGGGGAATGGGGCGTGGAAGGGGAGCTAGCTACCCTCCAATATTCTTATTACAAAAAAGACACTAGAATTTTTTATTTCCTTTGAAATGAGCCCTCTTCTGGTTTCCTAGAATCACTGGTTCGATACGATCACCCCTTAGAAAAAAACTAAAAATGAAAGAAAAAAACTAAAAATTAACACATCCGTGATCTTTTTTCTGGCAAAAAATTTAGATTCCACATTTTTTTTTAGATAGGAGCTTGGAACTTGTACAGTAGGGTTCTCTGATACGTTGAATCCGGTGGTGTAATTTTAAATTAAGACTTCTTCACTTTTAGGTGGTATATCCCCAAGGGCGCCGACAGAAAATTTTTCAGGGGGGCCAGACGCCAAAATAGCAGCTGCGGTTAGGTGATAGTCTTGGTGGTTTAGGGCACCAAACTACGACTTTACCCCGAATTCTTTACCCCGAAAAGGAAGAATTTGCAATCAATTTAAAATTCTGAGAAGCTAATTGATTTAAAAGTATCAATAACTATATTTTAGGCTTCCCAGTTGCAAAAGATGCAATGGCAAACGGTGGCAGCACTGGATTTAACCAAGTTGATCAGCTTTATTTGTAATGAAATTAGGCTACGTTTCGTGATCTGTAATTGCATATCAGCTATAATGAAGGGGGGTGAGTCATTGCTTAGGTCGGGGTACGGTAGATTCTTACAAAAGTACATTTTAAAGGACAAACTGCTTACTCTTCCTGAGGCGTCAGATAAATGTTGAAAGAAGCAGAGTGGAGTAGGAATTAATTAAAATATTCCTATACAGCAAAAATGTTACATATCCATATCTAAAAGCACATAGGTGGAAAAATCAAGGAAGGTCATCATCAGCCCTGCCAGAAAATTTCTTTGGGATGGCAAATACCGCTAAGAACTTAGGCATTTCTAAATGGTAATATTTTTATGTTTCTATTTACGTGAAGTACTTCAATGTATTTAAAGGAATGTATGTTATGTATTCAGCGATAAGAAAATCCTATTGTAGGGGCTTTGATGGCTTCAGTTATGTAAAATATCAAAAATCTCACAGAATTTCTATCCATACAAACAATAATTCCTTTTCATCCAACCTAAATTATTTAGTAGTAATATTAACAAGGGCTTCTCACCCAAGTTACTTTTCACCGCCAATTTTTTAAGTATATTTAAATTTTATCCAAAATTGAAATTGCAAAGCTAAACGTAGGACAGTACTAATCAACGTAAAATTATTGATTTACACATTTTAAAAGCAATTAACCAGGGATTTATGGGACTGGTACCTCAAATTATATCTTGGTTAGGCCTGGATATAATTTGGAAAACAATCAGAAATTGAATAAAAAAGTTGAAAGCAAGGAACAGATTTGGCAAGAAAGCAAGGAAACTTATTTGAACAGAATATTTTTTGTATGAAGGGGTTGTCTGCTCCTTAGCTCCATCTTCTTTACTGTGAAGTTTAGCTTTTTTCAAAATTTTTAATAAAACATCCAATTGAAAAAAAAAGATTTTCAATGCACTAAAAAAAACTTTGTTGAATGAAAAAAGTGCTGAGCAGGGGGCATTCCCCCTTATATACAGATTAATTTGTATTTATTTTAACTTTTACACTTCTTCCTTACTTTAGTTGAAAAACCTTTTCTATTTTTTTGTTTGTTTAATTGCATTCCATGAAACTGTAAAGTTTTATGAATATAATACTTTTGATAGTGCAGAAAAAAATTTCAATATTTCAATGATCCATGTTTGGATTCTGATGAATTATCGAACAGTTCGTGGTGGCGGACTGTAAGTAAGGAGCGACCCGGCTTAATATTAACCCAAAATTAAATTATAATTGGCCTATCATGCTGATTCCAAATATATAAGTTTCATTAAGTTAAGTCTTACCCGTTAAAAGCTACGAGCCTGGGAAGGGGAAGACCCCTAGAAGTCAAAGAATTTTAATGAAAAACATATCATCAGATTCAGCGTATCAAAGAACCCTACTGTGGAGATTTCAATCTCGTATCTGCAAAAAAGTGGAATTTTGTAATTTTTGCCAGAAGAAAGATCACGGATGCGTGTTTATTTCTTTGTTGTTTTTTTTTTTCCCAGAGGTGATCATTTCAATCCAATGGGCCTAGAATGTCAGGAGATGGTTCATTCTAGTTCTAGTGCCCTTTTTGAGTGACCAAAAAGATAGGAGGGCTACTAGACCACTTTCATACGCCACTTTCCCCCCAAAATCGTGCGATCACAATTTTGAGACAGTTTTTTTTCAGCATAGTTGAAAGGCCCAAGAACTATGTCTTTGGACATAAAATAACCCCCTAAAGTCCCTAGAGAACGGTATTCAAGTAATAAAATTTGCCCATTGTTTCATTTTTTATTGGGAAGTATGCATATATATTTCGGATGGGAGGCGAGGACGAATTTTCTGCTGGGAGAATTTTCCATGGAGAAGGAAGCTTCCAGGGGGTGAGTTTATAAGGGGAAATTTTACACCGGGTGAATTTGCCAAAATTCGTATACGGAACATCTTTATATGTCTTGCTTTCTCTTTACCGATTCAATTTTACCCGTGGATTTGTTAAGGGTAGGCTAATTGTCTGGGGTAAATTTTCGCCAGAATTGAATTGTCTTGAGGATATTTCTATAGGGAGGGGGATTTTTTCGTGGAGGTGGTGCCAGGTATCCTGGCGCTATTTTAAAAACGATCAACTGAAGTAAGGAGCAACATTAAAACTAAAACGAACAGAAACTATTACGTTTATGAGAGAAGGTTGCCCCCTCCTCAACATCTTGCTCTTTACACTAAAGTTTAAACTTAGCCCGAATTCTGTAAAAACGAATCCTGAAGCACCAGAGTCGTTTAATTAGAATAATAAGCAACTTTTTTTAAGGCCCCGAAATCTCTAGCTTGAAGAGCGAAGTGTTATTGTTCTTCTTGTTTTTGGTGTTTAGTTTTAATGTTGTTTCTTATTTTCAGTTGAAAAAACTTTTTTTCTTTATTCCATGAAACTTACAGACTGAACATTTTTCTAATAATTTATTTATAGCCCACAAAGTACGTTAAACTGTGGAGTAAACACACAAAAAAAGAAAAAACAAGACAAAAAACATAACAACATAAATAACATAGCAGCATAACAACATACAACATAAGTAAATTACCTCAATTCAAAAAATGGCCAAAGAGGTTCAAAAACACCAATCATTTGCCGAGTATTAAGACATATATCTTTAAATAAATGTTTCAGTCGCGAGGGCGTATCAACGATGTCAAATTTAGAAACGACTGTATGATTCCCATACCACCGAGGCAGACGCAGCAAATACTTGCAATACTTAAAATATCCTGAGCGTATTTTCTTTTGTATCCTTCTTGCGAAATAGGAAAGCAAAACCAGAAAGATAAAAAACAGCAGGGGCACAAAAACTAGAATAAAGACGGCATAGTCCTTTTCAGTTATACCGACCACGATTTGGTGAAATTTTCGCGTATCCATCCCGCATACTTTTCAGCACGCTGGACGTAATAGCGGAGCAAGTAGACGAAAGTGACGTGGAAAAAGAGAGACCCAACCATTTAATACTTACTGAACATGGTATAGTTGAAGAACACAAGCAAAGAGGTGATGCTGATGGAGGACTCCCAAAACACAAAAACTCACATTTGGAGGCATTAACTGATAGACCTACTGTGGATAGTGCGGCTGAAAGCCGGTAAAAGTTGGTAATTAGACTATGTTTTGTCCGGCTAAGAAGCAGAACATCATCAGCATATGCAACGTGACTAATGCCTAATTTATCATTGTAAAAAATTGACGGTTGAAGACATTGGAGACACGAAGCTAAAACACATTTAAATATGCTCGGGGATAACACGACACCTTGCCTAACGCCTTTTTTAACAGGAATATACTCCCCTACAGTACCATTCCACGTCACCCTAACTGAAGAATTAGCATACCAATACTTAAGCACGGAAACAATAGAAAGGTTAACATCTGAGGCTGCTAGAGAAAACAAAGCATTTGAATGAATTACATTGTCAAAAGCACTAGATATGTCAACAGTCAAACAATACAGGGGACATTTTTGAGCAACAGCTTGTTTCATTAGCCGACCCACAATATGGTGAGCTTGAACGCAGCCCATACCTTTTCTAAAACCAAGCTGGAGGAGTGTAAAATTGCATTTGAAGTTAATGGCCGGCAGCAGTACATATTCAAATAGCTTACTAGCAAAACAAGACACAGTGATAGGACGATAATTAGAGCAAGCACTGGGGTCCTTACCCCTATTGACTATGGGAGATATACAACCAGACAAAAAACTATCTGGCACAACGGACTGTGCCAAACACATCTGAAACAATAACTGCAAATGCTTCAGCAATTGTGGGCTGGTTTTATAAAAATTTTCCACAATAGCAAAATTAACAAGATATTGAAGAAAATGGAGGAACACTTGAGATTGGTTGATACGAATTGGGATGATTGAGTTGACAAGCTTTGTAAAATGATTTTGGAGATTAATATTAAATGAAAGCAAAATATTTTTATAATGAGAAACGAAGTCACATAGCCGAAGAGGCGAATTAATTGGAGGTGAACACTTTACTTTGTTTATAATACGATACCAGGATTTCTTGCTACAAGGACCACCCAGGCATTCAGTCTCGCTCTACGCAGGGAATATTTGTACTCTCGTTTGTTTTTCTGTTTTATTTGATGTATTGAAACAGAAGAAGGACGATCACAGGCTATCCACATACGGAGCCAGAACTTAGCTTTTTGTTTAGCCATCTTCACTTTAGGATCGACTTTCTAAAAGGGATTGCGAGTACCCGTTCGCACGCACTCGGGGGGTACAGCTTTTTTAGTGGCAGACTTTAGACAGAACACTATTTGCTGATAATACGAGTTGATATCTATCCGAGTTGAAGTTGTACATACAGATGTTTGCAATAAGTGGAAAGGCACTTTCATAGATGATAATAACTGGGACATTGTCAATACATAAATTGGAACATTGGTATTTTCCCAATTTAACTTTTAGAACCACTTGGGAGAGTTACGTTGCACAGAGCTCGCCATGGAGCAAGATAGTTGGCACGTGATTGGTAAATGATCGTCGTCGATTTTAGAGTCGTCCACATGAACTATTGATGAAAGTAAAGTTGAATTTGACACAATTACATGATCAAGGTTGGAAGTAAGACCACCACGATTGTGAATATAAGCAAATAGAAGATCTTTATCAGCAAGATGGAATCCTCCAGGTAGTGAATCGAGAAAGATTTCAGATTGGTCAGAATCAGATAATAAGTCAGTGTTCATGTCGCCGGCGAGAACCCATTTGGTATTTTGTTTTGAAAGGTCGCTAAGTAGTGTTCGTAGGCGATTACATGCTTGGGAAAAACTAGACAATGACTGCATTTTCTAGTCAAACTAGATGATCAAACTAGATAATGAGTGCTTGTCTAGACAAACTAGACAAGACACTGGAAAAATTACGTCATTTAAAGTAAAAGTATATAAATATGAAAAAAGTAAGTAATTACAAAAAATACATAAATCAACAGCCTACTTACAAAAACTAAGATATATACTCCCAGCATTCAGTTCTGTAGAGTAATGCCGAAGCATTGGACAATTTTTTAACAATATCGACAGTTTTGAAGTTGGTTATAAAAAAAAAACACAAAAAAAAAACAATCGCTCTGGTGAAATATTTTCAGGTCAATTGCTGGCAATTATAAACGGAACCGCTCCCTGTTGACTCAATTTCAGGACCTTTACAAGTGCCTCCTAAATTCTGTAATTTAGTTTCGTCAAAAATCGATTTGGTTGAAAAGGTATTTCCGAATATTCTAACCAATTATAAAAATCATAATTGGCTAAGTGAACGAGCAATCCTGGCAGCCAAGAACAAATACGTCCACGAAATCAACAATATTATTCTGACCAAGATTCTCGACCAGGCAGTCATTTACAAGTCAGTCGCCACAGTTCTGGAATCATATGAAGCGGTTAAGTATCCATCAGAATTTTTAAATTCGCTGGATCTCCCAGGGTTTCCACCGCACGTGCTACAACTAAAAATAGGCTTACCAATAATCCTGTTGCGAAATATTAACCTGCCAAAGCTTTGGAACGGCACGCGACTTGCCGTAAAAAAACAAAACAATGGAAAACATAATAGAGACAACAATCTTGACAGGGCCTGTCGAATGTGAGGCTGTTCTCATTCCTCGCATTCCCATGATTCCAACGGATCTGCCTTTTCAATTTGAAAGATGGCAATTCCCGATTCGATTAGCGTTTGCAATCACCATCAACAAAGCTCAAGGCCAATCATTTGAAAAATACGGTATAGATCTGAATACGGATTGTTTTTCCCATGGAAAATTATAAGTCGCATGTTCAAGAGTCGGTAAACCTGACAATCTATTTATATACACAGGCGAAGGGACAGCGAAGAATGTTGTATACCCGCAAGTTTTATTCAGTTAAAAATTAACACATGCATACGTGTTGCTGGGGCGTGCAGCGCTTCAGCAACGCGTGGCTTGAGTGTTGCAACGTGTTGCTGGGGCGTGCAAAAATAAAACTAAAAAATAATAAAACACCAGAAAAACTAAAAAAAAATCCTCGTTGCAACGCGTTGCTGGGGCGCGCAGCGCCTCAGCAACGCCTGGCACGGATCAGCTAGTTCCTAATAAAACTTTTGCGACCCCAAAGCTTATCCCATAAGCGGGTACAAGTACAGCGTGTATAAAAAAAATTCCTGGGACAATTTTTACAAGATAATGCTTTGACAGCTTTATTCTTAAGATATAATGTTCCATGTTATTGAAATTAGTTTTAAATGTTATAAGAAGGATAGCAATTATTTATACGTCTTTTCGATGAGAGTTCTCGGTGTTCAAAGAGTTAAATATTTCATAAGGTTATCATACGAAGTTGCTGAGTCTCTTAGCTATTTCAAAATAGGTTGCAAAATAAGCTACAAAATTGTTCTCTGCGTATTTTTGTTCAAAGGTTACATATTTTTATAATTTTTTGATATTAAGGCGATTCTCCGAGGTTTGAAGCCAATGCTATTTTCCTATAGCAGTGTAATGCGTATTAACAACAGACACGAGCAGATTCTTTGATGAAAAAATTACTGTGGCTTCATTGAAAGCTTTGACATGAATAGGCCGAACAAATTTGCATTTTTTTTCTTTAGAGCTTCATAAAAAATTAATTAGTGGGGACACCTCTAATTTTTAAAAGTAGCAATAAAATTACTTTTAGAAGACGTAGAGAATTGTAAAGTAGCCTCTCCATTTGCCACAAGATTTCAAAAATTTTAGCCGTGAATTTTTTTTTTTATTATCATCAGTTTCCTTTAAAATTTGCCATTTAAGATATTCTTCCTTTACTGTTTAAAAGGGTTTTACTAATCATATAGTCTTGATTTTTGTGTCGTTTTGTAGATCTTATACCGACAAATAATCCCAAAGATTGTTAATTTTGTAGTTATAACAGATGATTTTTAGCAATAATTCTTAGTATTCAAGATTTCCTCCTTTCTCATTGGCTTAAGCACTCCTTGAGGGGTTTGCCAGAATGTCATTAAGAATGTTGACATCTCCTTAGCATTAAGACCAGATTTAAAAGGAAGCTGAAAACATGTATAATTGGCAACAACACCTTGAGGCAATATCATTTTAACACCATACGAATTGGAATTTGTTAGGTTACAAAGCAGATAACAGTTTGGCTTTACAAGTAAAGAAACACCGATTGTAGGCCTATAAAATGTATGAACATTATTTTTAAAAAGAATATTATTCTTAAAAACACATCATTTTAAACATTATTGGCCTTTAAAAGTAAAGAAACACTGATTGTAGACCTATAAAATGTATGAACATTTTTTTAAAAAAAGAACATTATTCTTAAAAACACATTATTTTAAACATTATTGGCCTTTAAAAGTAAAGAAACACTGATTGTAGGCCTATAAAATGTATGAACATTATTTTCAAAAAGAACATTATTCTTAAAAACACATTATTTTAAACAATATTGGCCTTTAAAAGTAAAGAAACATCGATTGTAGGCCTATAAAATGTATGAATATTATTTTTAAAAAGAACGTTATTCTTTAAAACACATTATTTTAGACATTATTGGCTCTTAAAAGTAAAGAAACGCCGATTGTAGGCCTATAAAATATACGAACATTATTTTTTTAAATCTAAAGTTGTAGGATATTCGTCCATTTTAGTTCCACGGGATCTCATTTTATTCCTAATAGTGCCGTATCTTAGAATATTTTGGTTTTTCCCCGTCATCTCATATAGTTGATGATTTATAAGCTCGTTCATAAATGACTGATTACCCCGGTTTGGAACCGGGGTAATCATATACTTTGCTTTACGGAGTAATGCATATACTTATTAAATTAATGTCATTTAAAGTGATATGCTCCTGAAGGTACATAATAAACATTAGGCACCCTTGCCCTGGGGTCATAAATACAGGTAAGGGAGGAAGGAAACCCCTTAGGAGTATTTAATAAATTTTTGAAACTACTTATATTTATATACTATTCATCAAAAACAAGAGCTAAGAGCTCAAACGGCACTTGTGACAAGGTCAAGAAGAGCCAAGAGCTCATATGATATGAGCTCTAGCAAAATTCTAAGAATCAATAGATTGCTTTAAAAGGAAAATCAGAGGCTTAATGCTGGTCGGGATTTAAAATAAGAGCTTTGAGATACAAGGTACTTCTAAATATCAGAATTCATTCAGATCCGATCGCCCACTCGTAAGTTAAAAATACCTCAATTTTTCAAATTTTTCCTCTCCCTTCAGCCCTCAAGATGGTCGAATCGGGGAAAACAACTGTAACAAGTCAATTAGTGCAGCTACCTGACATGCCTACCAATTTTTATCGTCCTAGCACGTCCAGAAGCACTAAACTCACCAAAACACTGAACCACACCACCTAACTCCCCCAAAGAAAACGGATCCAGTCCAGTTACGTCAATTACGTATCTACGCCGTTTATAAGCGTTTTCCAAGATTTCCAGTTTCCCCCTCCAATTCCCCCTCAATGTCAAAAGATCTGGTCGGGATTTGAAAGAAGAGCTCTGAGACCTGAGTTTCTTCTAATTATAAAATTTTATTAAGGTCTGGTCATCCATTCTTAAGTTAAAAAAACCTCAATTTTTCTAATTTTCCCAAATTAACAACTTCTAGCTCCCTCAAAGAGAACGGATCCGTACCAGTAATGCCGGTCCCCCCTCCTAATGACACTGAATCTGGTAGGGATTTAAAATGAGAGATCTGAGTTTCGAGGTCCTTCTAAATATGAAATTTCATAAAGGTACGATCACTCTTTCATAAGTTAAAATACCTAATTTTTTCTATTTTTTAGCATTAACCCTCCCTCCCCAACTCCCCCAAACAGAACAGATCTGTTCCAGTTATGTCAATCCCGTTTCTAGGACTTGTACTTAGTTTTACCACCAAGTTTCATCCCGACCCCTGTACTCTAAGCATTTTCCAAGATTTTAGGCCCCCCCCCAACTTCCTCTTCACCGGATCCGGTCGGGATTTAAAATAAGAGCTCTGAGACGTGATATCCTTCCAAATATCAAATTTCTATAAGATCCAATCTCTCCTTCGTCACTCGAAAATACCTTTTTTTTTAATTTTTCAGAATTAACAATCCTCCTCCCAACTCCCCCGAAGAGAGCAGATCCGTTCCAGTTATGTCAATTTCATATCTAGGACTTACGATTATTTTTACCACCAGGTTTCATCCCGATCCCTCCACTCTAAGCCTTTTCCATGATTTTAGGTTCCCCCTCCCATCTCTCCCCCAATGTCACCGAATCCGGTCGGAATTTAAAATAAGAGCTATGAGATACGATATCCTTCCAAACATCAAATTTCATCGGGGTCTGATGACTCTTTCCTAAGTTAAAAATACCTCATTTTTTCTATTTTTCAGAATTAACCCCCCAACTCCCCCAAAGAGAGCGGATCCGTTCTAGTTATGTCAATTGCGTATCTATGACTTTTGCTTACTTTTCCCATCAGGTTTCATCCTGATCTCTCGACTCTAAGCGTTTTCCAAGATTTTAGGTTCCCCCCTCAATTCCCCCAATATCACCGGATTCAGTTGGGATTTGAAATAAGAGCTCTGAGACGCAACATTTTTCCAAACATCAAATTTCGTTAAGATCCCGTCACCCGTTCGTCAGTTAAAAATATTTCATTTTTCTATTAACCGAAATTTTTCTGAAATATTACCGGCCCCCGAAAAAATATTATTTTTCCGAATTAACCAGCCCCTTCCCCCTCCAGATGGTCAGATCTGGAAAATGACTATTTCCAATTTAATCTGGTCCGCTCCCTGATACGCCTGCCAAATTTAGCTGTCCTAGCTTACCTGGAAGTGCCTAAAGTAGCAACTAAATCTCAACGTAATTAGAGTTTACTTATCAACATGGTTTGGACTTCGACAGAATGCTGAAATTTTTCAAATAGAATTTACTTACTAATATTTATATGCTATTCACCAACACTAATAGTTAACCTATAATAGTCTACTATTCAAACAACCCTAATAGGTTAAGGTTAACAATACTGCTACTAATACATTATGACCCCTAAACAATCTCTATACTATTCGCATGTCAATGAAAAATCCACTTTCAATATTCACTTTCAGTGTCGGACCAAGTAATTTTCTCACATCCACTGTCTTCTGGCTCCAAAGTCCGTTTCATTCCGCGATTTGCTGCAGCCCGGACTAAGGCAGGCTCTCTAAGTGGCATGTTCCTAATCAATCGCGAGTCTAATATCTCCGGAAGTAAACAATCGCTCCAAAACTCCTGAAGCTTTGGTAATATGGACAAAAAATATTCTTTTGATCTCGGAATAGTTAAAATTTCCACATCATGCTCATGGTGATATACCACCAAGTGACATTCTTCATGATTGGTGATTTCTAGCTGACTTTGAATTTGAGCATAGTATTTGTGATTTTTCTTTAACTCCAATTTTGAATTGTGTGACCATAGGAAAAAATTCTTTACCAATCCTTTTTGGGATGCCACTTCCCTTATGGTCATTCCTCTGGGAATATTATGGACAGTCTTCACTTCAACTGGTGTGCCGTTTTCTAAGCGACCATCAAGAGAAGCTCCAAGAAACTGGATATTTGGATGAATGAGTAGTCCCATTTGATCTCCTTTTATTAATGATACTCCCTCTCTCTGCTCGTACGCCGTCAGTGCAATAGCCTCCAGTTGAATTCCCCTAAGCATTGGAATAGATTTGAAATTAGAATTAATTCGGATATTCTTGACTATGGGTGCGGTTGGAGTATTTTTTTTGCGAGAAGCTATTCTATGAAAATAAGTGGCAGTAATCCTTTTGCTCCTCTCAAATATCCAGTTATCATTTTGCCCCATTGTGTTTACGTAGATCTCCTGCAGTTTGGCTCCATCCAGATTCATATTTTTTGCAACATAATCAGCTTTTGCGATTTCAAATTCCTCTGGATTCATATCAGGCTTGTTGCAATTTGGTCCGTAATTTTGATCGCCTTTAGGCAAACTCCGATTCTCTTTCTTTTTGGCCATATATCTCCCACCCATGGTTGCGTAATATCTTTTCTGATTTGTTTTTGTCCGTTTCCGAAGATTAGAAGTTTTCACCGTGTATTCTTTTGTTATTTTGCAAGGACTGTAGCCAAATGTTTTTTTCCATGTAGAAGATTGCCATTTCGGGCCCAAGGAGTAGGATAGGCTTGCTCCACTTATCCTAGCATGGTATGACCATCGTTTCGAGCGGCTTATTTGTTTTCCGCCTACGAATTTCACTGCAACAGACATATAATTCTCGGCAAGATTGGTCGTTGCATCGTTTCTTAATAAGTCCGCTTTTTTACAAATATTTTCCACGCCAGCTTTTACATCCTCCAAAATAGTTTTCGGAAGGTTATTATAGCGGTTCTCCACAGTTTCTAAGACCCCATTCTTTTTGGCACAGCCAGAATCACACTCTTTATGATTACCAAACACATGCTCTGGGCCTCTTCGTAAGAGTTGTCTTAGATTTTCGGCAGACCCACCATCAGCCGAGTTCTTTTTTATTGCACCTCGTAGATTTTTGGTTAGCTTTAGAATTATGTCATTTGAAAGAAATTTGCTGTGCATCCCTTTTTTTGTCTTCACAACATTATGGAGGTATTTTGTATAGTTCTTGGTCACGTGATTGGCACATTCTTCTTTTTGGATATATGATCCGTATGAAACACTTTGTCTTAGCTTGTAAAAAACACTAGAATCGCCGTCTCCGATGTATTGTAAATACTGAAGGTTATGCATGGCTTCACTTTGGCGAAAACCTTCAACAAGAATGTCGGTTTCCATGCTCTTCGAGGGACCATTGTAGTTCATAAAGCAAACATGATCTTTCACTTTCTGGTTTGCCTTCTTTGAGCTGAAGCAGAGGTAACAATATTTATTTCTTATTCCTACATATAATAATTTTTTCGTAAAGGCATCAATGATTACCCCAACACAACCTTTTGCAGTATAATCGTGTCCTTTGCTGCGTTTATTCCAGCCACCATCACAGATGACCTTAGTCCAGAAAAAATCGTTGATAAACCTGTCCTCATGAATGGCTAATTTCAAGGATTCACGACCATTTTCTTCTAAGACATCTGATAGTGCATCCATCCATGCGTTACCAACTAAGCGTTCTAAATTCATAAACGTTTTCGGATTCATATTTTTTATTCCCAATACACTTAATAATTCGTTCAAAGATGCGTAGCCTCCTCCGGTCCCCATGATACCCCATACAGCTTTCACGTTCACGTTGCCTCGTAAATTGCTGATCTTCTCTTTTTTGTTACCTAATATCTGTTCACTGAAATTTGTTAGGTATTCTTTTACAGTAGTGAGGGGGGCTTCCGGCTCACCTTCTACTCGCTTTTTCCAGCCACAGTCTTGGCAGATAACGACGAGCTTTGTTTGGAGTCCAGTGTTTTTAATTTCTTTCACGCAAAGCTTTGATTTCCCGTCCTTGCAATTGAACTGATGTTTTATTGCTTCTATAAACTCACTAAGCAGATGACGCAAGTTGACTATACAATTTACATCTGGAATTCCAGACAAATCGATTCCAAAGTGTTCTCCTGGCGAACCAAAATCGCAAGAGCTACCAGATGGCGCATTTTTACTAACCGTAGAATCATCTATAATAGTTAAAGCCGGATTCGGAGTTTCGGAAAGCCTGGAACAATTTGGAGACACTGGAAATTTTTCTTGTTCTGGTAAACTTTCTTGTTCGGGCAAGTTTTTCTTCCTGAAAAAAAAACAAGAGCTAAGAGCTCATATGGCACTTATGACGAGGTCGGAAGAACCAAGAGCTCATATGGTATGAGCTCTAGCAAAATTCTAAGAATCAATGGATTGATTGAAAAGGAAAATCAGATAATTAATGCCGGTCGGGGTTTAAAATAAGAGCTCTAAGACACCAGGTCCTTCTAAATATCAAATTTCCTTAAGATCTGATCACCCACTGGTAAGTTAAACATACCTCATTTTTTTAATTTTTCCTCTCCCTTCAGCCCCCCTCAGATGGTCAAATCGGGGAAAACGACTTTATCAAGTCAGTTTGTGCAGGTCCCTGACATGCCTGCCAATCTTTATTGTCCTAGCACGTCCAGAAGCACCGAAATCGCCAAAGCACTAGACCCCCCTAACTCCCCCAAAGAGAGCGGATCCAGTCCGGTTACGTCAATCACGTATCTACGATATTTGTTTATTCTACCCACCAAGTTTCATCCCGATCTCTTCACTCTAATCATTTTCCAAGATTTTCGGTTTCCCCATCCAACTCCGCCTACTGTCACCGGATCTGGTCGGTATTCGTAATAAGAGTGCTGAAGCACAAGATCCTTCTAAATATCAAGTTTCATTAAGATCTGATCACCAGTTCATAAATTACAAATACCTCATATTTCTAATTTTTCAGAATTACCCCCCCCCCCAACTCTCCCAAAGAGTGAGGATCCGGTCCAGTTATGTCAGTCACGTATCTTGGATGTGTGCTTATTCTTCCCACCAAATTTCATCGTGACCTTTCCACTCTAAGCGTTTCCAAGATTTCCGGTCCCCCCCACAATTCCTCCCAATGAAACTGGATTCAGCCAGATCTAAAATAAAAGATCTGAGTTGCAAGATCCTTCTAAATATGAGATTTCATTAAGATTCGATCACTCCTTCGTAACTTAAAAATACCTCATTTTTTCGAATTAACCGTCCAATGACCCAATGACCCAAATTCATTGAACAAAGAAGGTATTGAACTGATAATCAGCCAGGTTTATGATTCAATCACGCTCAAGTTTAATCCAAAGTTTGCAAAATCGAGCAGGCTCTTGTTAGTCTGAGATTTCAAATTGAAAATTTGGAGGAGAGGATTAGTAGAATAGAAAAAAAGCTTGATAATTATGATCAGGAGTCCATGCTTGATAGCCTTGTATTTCATGGGGTAAAGTAGTTACCTGGTGTAGACACTCATACGACAATATCTAACATTATAAATAGCAAAATGTCTGTGCTGGGCCCTTTACTTTATTCAGTTTATGTGAACAAGACGCGCGTTTATCTAAAGGATACATATATTGCTAACAGTATTTGCAAAATCCGCAGATGATTTAATAGTAAAAGCTCATATTACTCTCAAAAGATTAGAGATGTTTACAAGTTTAAGTTTGCTGTGTGTGAATGTAAAGAAAAATTCTTACTGACATTTTGTAGAGTGGGTGATTCTGTTGATATAAGTAGTAAAGTTCTATTAGGTGAAAAGCTGCGGTACCTCGGCTTCCATATTGATTCAAATCTATCGTGGAAGCATCATAGCGACATTATCTCCACCAAAGTTGCACGTGGAGTTGGCATCCTCAAAAGATTGAAGCATATTCTGCCGGAATGTACTCTGCACGATATATTTTGCTATAATCTACCCATATATCATACGGATGTTTAGTTTGGAGAAGCAATTTTATGTTAATTACAAGCTAAATGGCTTTCTCATAGTTTTGATCGGACGATTTCGCTAAAAAAAAAAGGGGGGGGGAAAGGAGGCCTAGTTACCTCCAAATGTTTGGTTACTTAAAAATACAACTAGATTTTTTTTTATTATATTTTTACAAACGTTTTTGTTAGTAATAAACATACGTACCTTACGAATTAGCTTATGTAACGAACTTATATATGTGTGTATTTTTATTACGTATATGAGGGAGTTTGCCCCCTCGTCAATACCTCGTTCTTTACACTAAAGCTTGAATTTTGTCCCAAATCTTTCAGAATGACCCTTGAATCACAAAGGCCGTAGAATAACTAATTGAAGTTACTAAAAATACTTTAGCGTAAAGAGCAAGGTATTGTGGAAGAGACAAACCCCCTTATTTAAGTAATATTTTATGCTCGTTTTAAGTTTTAATGTTGATCATTACTTCCATTTGAAAAAAAATATTTTCTCATTGTCTTTTTATAAATGATGCTAGAAAATCCTGCGACCCCTTCATGGAAATTCTCTTCCCTCATGAAAAATTCCTCCATGGAAAGATCCTCCCACGTAACCTGCCCCCCCGACCCACCCTAACCCCAACACAAAAAAGTCCCCCTGAAAACCTCTGTACACTTCATAATTAACAACTACTATGTGTAAACAATGGTCTAAGTTTATAAGTTGCCGCCCCTCCCCCGGGAACTGAGGTGGATTTAGTCATCCCCAAAGACATATTTATTAGATTTTTGACTGAGTTAAACAGAATGGTTATCTCAAAATTTTGATCCGGTGACCTTGGAGAAAACTGTGCGTTGGAGGGGGCCTCGGTGCCCTCCAGTTTTTCGGTCACTTAAAAAGGACACTAGAACTTTTAATTTACGTTAGAATGAACCCTCTTGCGACATTCTAGGACAACTAGGTCGATACAATCACCCCTGAGGAAAAAAACAACAAAGAAAAAACAAAAAATACGCACCCGTTATCTGTCTTCTGGCAAAAATACAAAATTCCACCTTTTTTATGATAGGGGCTTGAAACTTCTACAGTAGGGTTCTCGGATACGCTGAATCTGATGGTGTGATTTTGTTAAGATTATGTGACTTTTAGAGGGTATTTCCGCCTATTTTCTAAAATAAGGCACATTTTCTCAGGCTCGTAACTTTTGACCGGTAAGACTAAACTTGATGAAACTTATATATTTAAAATCAGCATTAAAATGCAATTCTTTTGATGTAACTATTTGTATCAAAACTTCGTTTTTTAGTGTTTTGGTTACTATTGAGCCCCTTCGCTCCTTACTACAGTTCGTTACCACGAACTGTTTGAAAATGTAACTTGTACATGAATAAAAGTAATATAATCTACAATAACGTTGGAATAGAACTTACCGATGTCTCAGGTTTTCCCATCCTTTATTTGTTCTTATTTTTTTTCTGCCCATTGTGAAAATTCAAATGCTAAACTGTTATCTGACTTGTAACCAACCAAATTTCAATGGTCAGCTGTTACCAATTAGACATGTGAAAAAAATTTAAATTCCCTTTAAATCCGATCGTAATAAACAACAGTATTTAAATATTCTGGTACAACCCTCAAGAGAGCAATTAAGCCAATGAGAAAGGAGAAAATCTCGTTGCGTATTTCAATGCTATAGGAAATAGAATTTGCTTCAAACCTCGGAGAATCACCTTAAGGTATCGAAAGAACAAGATGCAGAGGTATCATTGGTATTTCGGGCCTCTCTCACGCCTGGGGAACAATCTTAATTAGTTCCCCACCTCCATGTCTCCCGTCATTTTTTCGAGTTTTAACAGAATTTTCATTTATAAAAAAATCTACTTATTTAAATCTAACTTGTCTTACTTTATCCTCCGCAAAATTATTAATAATCTCGTCCTAATTGATTGTTTCTAATTCTTCGCGTCCTGTGCTCTTTAACGCTAAATTGTCATAGTTGTTCTGACTATGGCCAATAATCGATCTGACCCCTCTTACTAATTGACGTTTTGCTGACCCCCCTCAATACCGAAGAAATGACTACACCTGTGAAAAAGTAGAAAAATCGACGTGCTTCTGGAGGCGATGGGATTATGGGTAGCGATACTGAAGACATCCCTTTGAGCCTGCATAACTGTTTGGACTGCTCTCCTAGCATTCATCTGGAATAACGAAAAAGTCCCAAAAGATTGAACCAGGGGTATACTTGTCAAACACTTCAAGAATGATGATGCACTAATCTGTGACAACTGGAGGGGCATCATCTTAACGTCTGTGGGGAGATTGGGGTAATGGCATTCACCTAAGGTAAATGAGAATAAAAATTTGCTTAGAAATAAAATTCAAACGTAATTATGTAAAATCGCTAACAAAGTATATTTTACCTACTGCATACATAAATTGAGCCTTAGTAAAGCTTACCTATTGGTATTAAGAATTGTTTTGCAAAATCAGCTTTGCCTGGCATTACCCCCTATCCTAGGGTGATGGTAGTCGGTAATGTTATGTTCTACTAAATGGCTGTAAAATAAGAAATGCCAGAAATTTCAATATCACCAACTCGAAGTCACAGCTTCTCATGGTTCTAATCACGCTTCTGAGTGAAGCTACCAGAACAGGACTATCCATTAACTGAAAGAAAACGAAAATCGTGGTATTTCAGCCAAAGTCAGACGCCGACAATTCTGATCACTTGGTAGCTGGAAACCAAATCGAAGGGGTAGACCACTTCACTTATCTTGGTTCTAACATATGATCGGACGGCTGCATCGACCATGAAGTTGCTGCCCGCGCGGCCAAGGCCTCTGCTGTCTTCGGTAGACCGGGCAATGTTAGAAAGAAGCCAATGATCAAACGAGCCACCAAAATGGAGATGCTTGGAGAGTCAGTCTATTCGATCATGCCATACAGAGCTGAAACTTGGCCTACAACTCTATCAAAGTGGCTATTTATCTACACTCTTCAATCTAAGTAGCTTCGAACAATCGAGGGAATCCGATAGAAAGACTTTGTCAGCAACGACTGCCTACGGATTGTGACTTCCCAGTCACCTTCGTCACACCTGGTTGCCTAGCGGACACTTCGTTGGTCTCTGAACCAACTAGTAGTGCCTGCGAGCGTACAAGAGGAAGACCAAAGTTCCGGTGGAGTGATAGTCTTGGGATTATCCTGGACCAAGCTAGAATTTCTCTGTCTGATGCTGAGGCCCTTCCTGCAGACCACCCCACGTGGAGAAGGATGACGACGCTCTCAACGCCACCCCGGCATGAGGATTAAGTAAGTAGGTAATCTATATATATACATATGTATAAAAAACCTAAAAAAAAATCTTCTCGGAGAAGCGAAACAGCAACTACAGCTGCTACTCGACGCCATAGATGAAAATGCCGAAAAAGTGGGGCTTACAGTAAATGGCTGCAAGACAAAGAGCATAGCTACATCTGACTCTCCGCTGACACCGAAATGCAAAGATACAACAATCGAACAGGTCAATAAATTTAAGTAAATTGGGAGTTGGATGGATCATAATGGTGAAATAGCCAAAGAAATCAAGAGGAGAATTGAACAAGCTACGTTGGCTTTTTTATAACTTGAAACCAATCTGGCGCAGCAGTAAATACTCTATGCACTTGAGGCCCTCCCCGTGAATAGCGGTGTTACGTCCATTCTCCTCTTTGCAAGTGAATAGTGGGAACAAAAGGTCAAACAGGAGAAACGCGTCCTACTTTGTGACAACATGTGCCTTAGAAGAATTCTGAACATCTCGTGGCGAAAAAATGTCAGATCGTAGAGGTTTGCCGGTGGACCAGTCAGCCATTAGCTACTGGCCTTCTGAGTCGTAGGACATGAACGTACCTTGGCAGGTCAATCGCGTGCCAGAGGATCGACTACATTTTAAGAGTGTTGTCCTTTTAAGAGGTCGAACAAGACACACCTCGCGACGGCATTATGAACGAGATATTAGTACAGGAGACATGTCTCTTCAATTACAGTTGGATGAAGTCAGGGCTTCAGCTTTGCTCCGTGATGTCTGGCGAGGTATCGTAGACGTCTTACGCGTCATTCGTGATTCTGGAGGATCTAAGGTTTAAGGAAAACGACTGCTCATTACTGGTCACTGAAACTATAACCGCAATAATATTTGATTAGCAACTCTAACGTTTGTGAAAACCCCTTCATCTATGTATTGCAAAATTAATTCTAACACAACCATAGGTGTGTACAAATGAATGGAACCTAAATAATCAGAATATTTTACTGTTATTGCTACTTCCTTTCATTTTCAAGAAATGGTGATGAACGTGCGTTAAAAATAAAAATTTTGGATTTAATCTTCTTATACTTACTGTTTGCTAACTGTACCCTCTAGATAGTTATAAAAAAAAACATCTAAATTGCAGTAGCCATAATGTTATTAATTTGAAATATTGTGCCATTAAAGTTTCTGCACCCGGGGCAAGTTCTCCCTCCCCCTAAAACCGCCTCTTTTAGGGATTGATCTTGACTTGCTTTAAAAATCGGGGAAATTTGTATTTTAATTCTTTTCACTCCTATGAATTTTCCTTCAATTAAATTTAATGTTTGTATATCACCTGAAATTAGTGATAATTGCATACGTATAAGCCTATATATGCTCATTTTTCTTCTTCTTTTTTGGGTGAAAATTGGCATAGTAAGATGAGATAATATTCATTTTCAAAAGGCTATCACAAGCTCTAATAGAGTTAAATTCGCTTCATATGTCTAAAAAGAAAAAGCAAAACAAAGAACAACTAATACAGCAGATCAAAAGTAGAAGAAACATTAATCAAGAATAAAAATGGCCAAGAAAAAATTTAACGCATATCAAAAAGGTCAAAGTACAAGAAATAAAGTGAATTTTATGCGATTAATGGCAAAAACAACAGGAGCTAAAAGCTCATATGGCATGAGCTCTAGCTAAATTCTAACAATCAATAGACTGATTTAAAAGGAAAATCAGAGGCTTAATGCCGGTCGGGATTTAAAATAAGAGCTCTGAGACACGAGGTCCTTCTAAATATCAAAATTCATTAAGATCCAATCACCCACTCGTAAGTTAAAAATGCCTCATTTTTTCTAATTTTTCCTCTCCCTTCAGCCCCCCAGACGGTCGAAAGGTGAAAACGACTTTATCAAGTTAATTTGTGCAGGTTCCTGACACGCCTACCAATTTTAATTGTCCTAGCACGTCCAGAAGCATCAAACTCGCCAAAGCACTGGACCCCCCCCCAACTCCCCCACAGAGAGCGGATCCAGTCCGGTTACGTCAATCACGTATCTAAGACATTTGCTTATTCTACCCACCAAGTTTCATCCCGATCTCTCCACTCTAAGCGTTTTCCAAGATTTCGGGTTTCCCCCTTAAACTCTCCCCAATGTCACCATATCTGGTCGGGATTTAAAATAAGAGCTCTGAGACATGAGTTCCTTCTAAATATCAAATTTCATTCAGATCTGGTCACCCGTTCTTAAGTTAAAAATACCTCAATTTTTCTAATTTTTAGGACTTCACACGTCCAGAAGCACCGTGGACGTCCAGAAGCACCGAACTCGCCAAAGCACTGTAAATCCCCCCTCAATTCCCCCAAAGAGAACAGATCCGTTCCTATTATGTCAATCACGTATCTAGAACTTGTGCTTATTCTTCCCATCAAGTTTCATTCCCGATCTCTCCACTCTAA
Organism: Artemia franciscana; assembly: GCF_032884065.1. Classification (NCBI taxonomy): domain Eukaryota; kingdom Metazoa; phylum Arthropoda; class Branchiopoda; order Anostraca; family Artemiidae; genus Artemia; species Artemia franciscana. Next base: position 19,740,128 of record NC_088881.1, read on the forward strand.
GCGCTTTCTAAGATTTTCAGTTTCCAAGATTTCTGTTTCCCCTCGCCAACCCCCTATGTCCCCGGATCCAATTCGAATTGAAAATGGAGCATCTTAGACATAAGATCTTTCTATATATCAAGTTTCATTAAGATCCGATCACCCATTCGTAAGATAAAGATACCTCAATTTTCACGTTTTCAAAAATTTTCGGTTTCCCCATCCAACTTCCCCCAATGTTAACGGATCTGGTCTTGATTTAAAATATGAGCTCTGAAGCACAAGATCCCTCTAAATATGAAATTTCATTAAGATCCAATCACTCCTTTGTAAGTTAAAAATACCAGATTTTTTCTAATATTTCAGAATTAACTCTCCCCCCAATTCCCCCAAAGAGATCGGATCCGTTTTGGTTATGTCAATCACGTTTCTAGGACTTGTGCTTATTTTTCCCATCAAGTTTCATCCCGATTCCTCCTCTCTAAGTGTTTTCCAAGATTTTAGGTTTCCCCCTCCAACTCCCCGCAATGTCACCCGATCCAGTCGGGATTTAAAATAAGAGCTCTGATACACGATATCCTTCTAAATGTCAAATTTCATTAAGATCCGAATAATCCGTTCATAAGTTAAAAATATCTCATTTTTTCTAATTTTTCCAAATTACCGAACCAGAAATTTCTTGACAGACATGAATCACTATCCCCACTATGGCAGGTACCAAAATTATATCCTATAGAAACAGAATATTATGACATACTGGAAACTGTAAAAAAAAATATTGTCAATTTTCTCACTGGTATAGGTTTATGCGGTTTGAAATGTTTTTCTTACCTAGTGTAGAAACACTACAAGCAAACCACTTTGTACGGATTTCTTCACTAGGTTAGAAAAGATACTTCTTGGGAATGATTTTTTTTTTTATCTAGCTTAGAAACACGACATACCAATCCACAGCACTGGTCTAAATAAATCCGTTGAAACGATCCCTCCTAAATGTCGTTTAAACACACCTATACAATACCACGAATAGGCAGATATCCATCGCTTTGTAGATTGATTCTTACATATATTCAATTAAAAAAGTTATTTCAACTGAAAGTAAGGAACGACATTAAATTTAGAACGAAAAGAAATTACTCCGTGCCTGAAAGGGGCTACTCCCTCCTAAACGCCCCGCTCTTTGCGCTAAAGTTTGACCCTTTCTCACAACTCTACTTTTTAAAACAATAAAAAAAAACTTTAGCATAAAGAGCGGGGCGTTTAGGAGGGAGTAGCCCCTTTCATATACGGAGAAATTTCTGTTCGTTTTAAGTTTTAATATCGCTCCTTACTTTAAGTTGAAAAAACTTGTTTTTTTTACTTAATTTCTGAACCTTTTTGAATTAATGCATGTTTTGATTTTGGCTCTCCACAGATAAATGATTTATACGAAATTTGCATATTAATTTTTTTTTGGCTATTCTCATAGTTTTTTGGCTATTCTTATAGTTTTGATTGGACGATTTTGAGAAAAAAGGGGTGGGGTAGGAGGCCTATTTGCCCTTCAATTCATCGGTTAATGAAAAAGGCAACTAGAACTTTTAACTTTTTTTACGAACGTTTTTATTAGTAATAAATATACATAACTTACGAATTAGCTTACGTAACGATCTTCTATATTCGTATATTTTTATCATGTATATTAGAGGGCTTGACCCCTTGTCAATACCTCTCTCTTTACACTAAAGCTTAAATTTTATCCCAATTCTTTAAGAATGACCCCTGAATCATAAAGGTCGCAGAATAAATAGTTGAAATTACAAAAAATACTTTAGCGTACAGAGCGAGGTATTGTGGAGGAAATGAACCTCCTCATATGCGTAATAATTTCTGTTCGTTTTAAGTTTTAATGCTGCTCCTTACATCCAGTTGAAAAAACTTTTTCATATTTATTTTTTCTTTTTTTATTTTTTTTTAAGAATGCTAGAAAATCCTGCTCCCTCTTCATGCAACTTCTCTTCCCCCATGATAATTTCTCCATGAAAAGATCGAAACATCTACAGTAGAGTTCTGTGATAAGCTGAATGTGATGATGTGATTTTTGATAAGATAATATGACGTTTAAGGGGGGTTTCCCCCTATTTTTCAAAATGAGGTAAATTTTCTCTGGCTCGTAACTTTTGATGGAAAAGATTAAATTTGATGAAACTTATATATTTAAGATCAACATAAAAATCCGATTCTGTTGATGTGTCTATTAGTATCAAAATTCCGTTTTTTAGAGTTTGTTTACTATTGTGCCGAGTCGCTCCTTACTACAGTTCGTTACCACGAACTGTTTGATACTTTAAAGTTGATTGTGAAAATAAATTTGTGGGAATTTCGAAAGATAGCCTGGAAACCCTCAAAAATGTTGCCGGGATCGAAATGAAAACTGGATCATTGGAATCGTCATTGTTGGAAATTCCTCATCGAAAAGCTACAAACCCTTATCTGAACAGCGAGAAAAATCACTTTTTCTATGGGTAGCATGTCATCCATACGCCACTCGCTCAAGTTTACGCTGTGTAAAACTCGAGAACAAACCGGTTTCTTCGTTAGTTTGTTTCAGCTTGTCATGAAACAAGACGAAGACGAGTGACAGAATAGATGGGAAATACAAAGGCTTAGTTAGGGCAATATATTTGCACATTAGGGGGCGGGGGTAAAGCATTTGGACAGTTTGAAGTTAGAAAACAATTCTTACTTCATAATACGAAGAATAATAGTACCTAATACATTTAGCATGCACATCCGCTATACTTTATCACTTCTCCCCTAATGTGCAAATATATAACCCAAATTTGTTTCGAAAGTAAAAAAGAAAGTAACGAAGAAATCAGTTTGTTCTCGAGTTTTACACAGCGTAAATTTGAGTGGGTGGCGTGTAATACACAAGTTCCGAGTGGCACTGATGAGCCTTCTTTTTTCTTTCTTTTTTTCCTTTTTTATCTTCTTAGTCGCAAGCGGGGCATAAGAAAGTCATATGAAACTGTTTAGGGGCTAAAAAGGAAGTGTTTGTCTGGAAGAACCGTAAGAATGGCGCACTTAAATTGTAATGATTGTCTACTTAAATTTAATTAGCTTCTTAATAGCCAACTTTTGAGCTGAAAATGCTTTTTCAGAATTCAAGCGTATTCCTCCTTTGCTAGTTATGTTTAATGTATAATTTAATCCCGGACAGTCAGTCAAACATTCAACCACAGGAATTATTCTGAAGTTAACTTTTTTTTTTGGTTTTAGTATGGTCATTGGGACGTGCATCAACATTACTGCCGACGAAGGGTTTAGCTTTAAACAACGAAATATTGCAGTCATCATATCTTAATTGCGGAGCAACGGAACATTCGGAGTGTCATGTTTGTTCAGTATTTTATAGCATATACATTCATCGAACGAGTCTATGGGTGAGATATTCGTGGTATAAGTGCATCCTAGTCATGGAAAGGGAAAAATGCATTTCTGACCTTGTCCTTTTACTTTCCTGAACAATACTCCTTTATATGGTGCAAGTTTGACAACTTGAAAGCTGTTTTGTGTGACTCTTCAAGGTCATTCTCGCAGGTTATAAGCCAATGCTATTTTCCTATGGCAGTGAAATGCGTATTAACAACAGACACGAGCAGATTCTTTCATCAAATTAAATTAAAAAAAAAAACAAGTTTTTGTAACGGAAAGTAAGGAGCGACATTAAAACTTAAAACGAACAGAAATTAATCCATATATGAAAGGGGCTTTTCCTCGTCAACGCCCCGCTCTTTACGCTAAAGTTTAACCCTTTCTCTTAACTCTACTTTTTAAAACCTTTCACAAAGGCCGTAGAATAAATAGTTAAAATTACTAAAAATAATTTAGCGTAAAGAGTGAGGTATAACGAGGAGGTAAACCCCTCATATGCGTAATAATTTTTGTTTTTTTTAAGTTTTAATGCTGCTCCTTACTTTCAGTAGAAAAAACTTTTCATATTTATTTTTTCATTGTTTTTTCAAATAAAGCTAGAAAATCTTGCGACCCCTTAATTGAAATTCTCTTCCCCCATGAGAAGTCTCTCCATGGAAATATCCTCCCACGTAACCCCCCTCAACTTTCCCCCCTAAACAAAAAAAATCCCCCTGAAAACGTCTGTACACTTCCCAGTAACCATTACTATATGTAAACACAGGTCAAAGTTTTCAACTTGTAGCCCCTCCCACGGGGACTGCGGAGGAGTAAGTCGTCCCCAAGGACATAGTAAGTAGGTTTTTCAACTATTGAGAAAGGAGGAAATTTCGTTTACGTTTTGGGATTTCTTGTTCGCTTTCAACCAGGGAGGTTCGCGTTAAGCTACCCCGTGCAATTTTTCGCAGTTAAAACACTTGCTCAAATATATTGACTACACTGTGATAATTTTACTTTTGCTTACGTAATTTAAACGATAAGCCAAGTTCTGATGTGTATATACGTTAACTTACAACCTTAAGTTAGGTTATACATTAAGTTAAATGCACAACCTTTTTTGGTTAAACATATTATTTTATTAGGTGCGCTTTTATAATAGAACGGATATTTCTATACACGAGTTAGAAATTAGAAAACGAGCGATGCAATATGGCACATATGTTTGAGCTGTGTTTGATATGAGAAGTTGTAAGCGCTTAATTTTCTCTTTTTTAAAGCTTAATTATTTGTCAATGTATATTTTATCGTAGGGCCCTCCGTCAAGTGGCAAACGGGTGGGGGGGGTTATAGAGCCCTGTGGATTTTCTCAAGATTTGGATTTCGACTACTGTTAACGTGATTATCATTTTTCAAAACAGTATTTCTTCTAAAGTTCAATCTTAAATTGTTCTCTTCTGTTTCTTGGGCTTTGATGAAAATAATAGAGATCTATCGGAGGCCAAAGCTTTTCTATCTATTTATATTATCCCTCTTTCCCCCTCTTTCTTTCTTTTGAAATTGTCCTGTCTTTCGTTAAACGAGCTCAGTAAAGATGTTATGGTTTTGTGCTTTTGTAATTCGCAAGTTTTTTTTTGGCAAGAATGACTGATTTTTTTTACTTTTTTTTTTTGATCAGAGGTCAATTTATTATGTACACTTTTTGTTTTTGTTTTGTGTACAGTTGACAGAAGAGACCGTGCTAAGAAGATTAGTTTTTGCAATTCCTGTAAAGAGGAGTTTTGGCCGACGGTGGAAAAAAAAACACTTTTATAAGAAATGGCGTTTTTTTTTTAAATTTGCAAAAAGCGTCATCCATTCACGGTCTTATCTGTTAATTTAGGCCATGATTTAATTTTTATAATCACTCGTGTACACAGTACTGTACGTGTTATACGGCACTGCCGGTTTGGCAAAAAGACTGCCAGTTTTTAGATAGAAAAGGTCAAAGCTTTTCTATCTATTTATATTATCCCTCTTCCCCCCCCCCTATTTCTTTCTTTTGAAATTGTCCTGTCTTTCGTTAAACGAGCTCAGTAAAGATGTTATGGTTTTGTGCTTTTGTAATTCGCAAGTTTTTTTTTTGGCAAGAATGACTGATTTTTTTTACTTTTTTTTTTTTTTTGATCAGAGGTCAATTTATTATGTACACTTTTTGTTTTTGTTTTGTGTGCAGTTGACAGAAGAGACCGTGCTAAGAAGATTAGTTTTTGCAATTCCTGTAAAGAGGAGTTTTGGCCGACGGTGGAAAAAAAAAACACTTTTATAAGAAATGGCGTTTTTTTGTTAAATTTGCAAAAAGTGTCATCCATTCACGGTCTTATCTGTTAATTTAGGCCATGATTTAATTTTTATAATCACTCGTGTACACAGTACTGTACGTGTTATACGGTACTGCCGGTTTGGCAAAAAGACTGCCAGTTTTTAGATAGAAAAGGCCAAAGCTTTTCTATCTATTTATATTATCCCTCTTTCCCCCCTCTTTCTTTCTTTTGAAATTGTCCTGTCTTTCGTTAAACGAGCTCAGTAAAGATGTTATGGTTTTGTGCTTTTGTAATTCGCAAGTTTTTTTTTGGCAAGAATGACTGATTTTTGTTACTTTTTTTTTTTGATCAGAGGTCAATTTATTATGTACACTTTTTGTTTTTGTTTTGTGTACAGTTGACAGAAGAGACCGTGCTAAGAAGATTAGTTTTTGCAATTCCTGTAAAGAGAAGTTTTGGCCGACGGTGGAAAAAAAAGACTTTTATAAGAAATGGCGTTTTTTTTTTTTTTTTTGCAAAAAGCGTCATCCATTCACGGTCTTATCTGTTAATTTAGGCCATGATTTGATTTTTCATAATCACTCGTGTACACAGTACTGTACGTGTTATACGGTACTGCCGGTTTGGCAAAAAGACTGCCGGTTTAGACTCTTTATTTTTCTTAGTTTTCCTAGTTCATAGTTTATTGATCTTTGCCATTTAAGTGCCAAAAAGTTCAAATATGTTTAATTGTTGTAAGCAGAATTATAGCAGTAGAAATCTGTTATAAGTCGTATTTATACCTATTTGGAAGAATAAAATTTCATCTATGAATCTGTTTCCATTAGCGTCCTATTTATTTTTATACGTGATTTCCAAGACGGTGTACAACACGTCTATTTTTCTCAGAAATTTCCTAATGCACTAGATTGTGTCATACCAGTAGTGTGGCTGAGCTGAAAGTTTTTCAGGCGAAATGGAACATACTTTTATGATAAACACCTTTTATGTACAAATATGAAATGTACCAAAAAAGATATAGTGACCAAAGCACAGTATTTGGTATTTTAATTAAAGATTTTCTTAAGATTCTATGAATATCGATCTCTTCCATTTCTTCTTAGCTTAGATTTAGGGTTTAATTTGTCTGGACTTACAGCAAAATTTCATGACATCTTACTCAGAAATCTCTGATGGAACACAAATCCCTTTGCCGAAACTTCACACAAGTGGTAAGTTAATGAGCATATTGTTTTGTTTTTTTCTGAAATTTCTCCTAGAATAAGTACGGTTTTTAATACTACGTATTATGTGTAAAGGGTCTTAATACAGCGAATACAGCTTTTAATACACTTAGAGTCAATTAAAATTGAATGGCTTTTAATGTGTCAGCTTTTTTTAATATTATCTGCAGAAAAGAAAAAATCATTTGACAAATTTATTTTCGCTTGCTCGACCTTTGTTTTGCTTGAATGGCAATTTTAGCTTGACAAAAACCCCTACTTTAAAGGATTTGAGTTTTGAAATCCCAGTGTTGGACTGCTAAGATAGGGTCTGAGGCCCGAACTGATAGGCTATGGAAGGAGCACTAGCCAACTTGAAATTTTGCAAAGCTTTCCTGTGACCATTTCTTTTTTTTAATGCTACTAGTTTCGGAGATTCTTGAACAATTGGATTGCTTTTGGGGTATCAGAAATAACTGTATATACACCTTAGTTTTTCGATGACTGTACTAGTGGCACGAGTTGGGTTATTATAGTCATTTCCATGGAATGTTACGCTAACCCGTTTGAAGTACCGTTTCATTTTTTATACCCTTTGATTATTCGCTGGCGAGACTGTAGCATGAAAAAAAAAATCACGTAGGAAAAGAGCTTAGACTGGAATATGCTAATAAGGTAGATTTGACGAAAATAAAAGTTACCCAGTTGGCCCTTCAACAAAGGCGATTGTTGGTAGTATGCGTCGTCTAGGTTTGCTTGCTGCCTAATTACTTCGAATTACTTCTGACTGGATGTGTTTACATGCTATAATTGCTTATCGGATTTGGTGAGAAGTTAATTGTTTTGTGAGAGCCAGACTTTGGTTTTGTCAGCTTATTCCTAGTAAGTTCTAAGGGTTTAACCTCTGCGGTTTTTACGGAAAGTGTTCACCTTAGGCCGGATTGATGAATATGACTTTGCAATTTGGGAAGCTTCGTAGAACTTTTGCCTAGGGCCAAAAAGGACGGTTTTTGCTTGTCATAGAGCCTATGCTGTGTGAAGTGACTTGGAGTTTTATAGCCTATGTCAGAGAGAACTATCTGAAGTTATGTAGCCAAGCTTTCGTTTCATCAAACCATGTTTCTGCTGTCGAGTGGAAAGCTCTGTTCCAGCAGGCAAGCAGGCAGGCACCAGTTTCAAATTGAAGAAGGACTAAAATCTATAAGTGTTAAATATATACGACAGTTACCCGGCCCCACAGCCAATTTATCTTCTTTGAGTGATAAATAGAAAAAAATACAGAATTAAAAAAGTGGGGAACGAAAGTGCTGTTCGTGATTTCAGCTGAGTTTATCATTCGGTTTTTCGCACTAGACTGCGGTAGAGAAGTGGTATCAGATGATCCTCTTAAGCTTTGAAAAATATCTCATTGCTTAAGAAATTAGAGAAATTAGAAATTAGAAGTGATGACGTTAGAAACTTGACCTACGGCAAAAAAGTCAACTTTTCTACTAAGACCGAATTTTTTTTTTCGACGGCATTGTATAGCTCTTGATGAACTGATCAAAGTATATGTCATCCATTTTTTGGTAGAAAAATTTCTTCATGAGATGTACCAGTTTGAAAGTTTAAAGGGGTTGACAAGTTCAGTAGTAAGGTACACACTGAAACCAAAAATAGGCCGATACAGAAATGGTATCAGATGTGCCTCTTGAACTTTAAAGGTTTTCTCATTGCTAAAGAAATTTTTCCTTTGCTCCTTTCTTAGTGATGACGTTGGAAACTTGGCCTACGGCAAAAAAGTCAACTTTTGTACTAAGACGGATAGATTTTTTTTTCGACGGCAGTCGATAGATCTTGATGAGCTGATCAAAGTATATGTCATCCATTTTTTGGTAGAAAAATTCCTTCTTGGGATATACCAGTTTGAAAGTTTAAAGGGGTTGAACCAAAAATAAGTCGATACCAATTGTGGGACATATAGGGGAGTTTTAAGCAACGGTCAGCTGTTAGCTCATAACCATTTATGGTAATGAAGGGTTCTCAACTTTAGCTAGTTCGTGAGATATACCAGTTTGAACGATTAAAGGGTTTGACAACTTCAGTGGTAAGTTACACTCTGAAACCAAAAATAGGTCGATACCAATTGCGAGACATATAGGGGAGTTTTAAGCAACGGTCGGCTGTTAGCTCATAATAATTTTTGATAATGACGGGTTCGCAACTTTTGCTAGTTGGTTTACCTATTATTTGTTTCTGGTGTATTTGATGGTAAGACCAATTTGGTCCCAGTGGTAAGACATGTAGGGGACTTGTAAGTAATAATCGGCTGTTCGGCTACAATCATCTTCAGTGATGAGGGGTTTGTAACTTTTGCTAGTTGCAATAAGGGGCTTGTAACTTTCGCTAGTTGCAATAAGGGGTTTTTAACTTTTGCGAGTTGGTGAACCTAGTATTTATTTTAAGATCCTTACAGATCAACAACTTTAGCGTTTAATCGAAGCGAAGAAACAAAACCAAAGTGGTGCTTTCGCAACACCGTACTCGGCGAAGCCGAGCAAAGGTTGCTGCAACACCTCACGTTGCCCATGCATCGTAGATCTAGTTACTTCTGACTTTGGATTTGATGTGAAGTTAATTACTCCTGATTGGATATGGTTGTTTGCTATAAGTGCTTAATGGATTTGCTGAGAAGTTAATTACTTCTGAATTCGGATTTGATGTGAAGCTAATTACTCCTGATTGGATGTGGTTCATTGCTATAATTGCTTAACGGATTTTCTGATACTTCTAATTGGGCGTGATCTTTTGTAAAGTATGTGTATAATATTGTAAAACCAAATAATTTATCAGTTGAATTAATTTATTATAGAAGTTTCAAAAATGTTTGGTCTTTTTGACTCTGAATACATTGGTTTAAAGAAGTCCTCGTGTGTGGTAATTGTCGATTTGTGTCATTTTTGCGATAAAAAATTTATCCTTTCAGCTCATTGCTGTTTCCTTTTCTTAGATAATGGAATGTTTTTTTTTCTTAACGACATTCTGTTGATATTTTGGAATAAGAAATGAAAGAAGTAAGTTTATGCTGGTCTTTATTTTTTTTGCTACAGGTGACAGAATATTTTTTGTATGGTAGTTTATTTGTTATAAACAGTATGAGAGTCAATTCAAAATGAATAAAGCGGAAAAAAATTAAAAATCTTGTGAAGTCTTGCTACTTTGGATTTTTTCAAAGCCAGAGAAACATGTGCGGGAATAACAGGATTTTCAAATATTTCGTTCGGTCACAGTGAGAATCATTTCAAAATGAATAAAGCAGAAAAAAATTTTAAAGTCTTGTTACTTTGGATGTTTTTCAAAGTCTGAGATACATGAACGGGAGTAACAGGATTTTTCAAATGTTCCAATCGGTCATATTCATACTGGTTCACTCCATTCATTTTCAGTCATAGACGGCAAAATGATAGCGGTAGATGTATGCTGGTCATTTTTCTTTGTTAAAGATGTAGAGATTATTTTGTTTTATATTTCGTTTGTAATCAGCACTGTGAGAGCCAATTTAAAATGAATAATGCAGAAAAAAAAATCTTGTGAGATTTTGCTACTTTATATGTTTTTTTTCAAAGCCTGAGACACATGAGCTTGAATTACAGGATTTTCTTTTTTGTATATCTCAAGTTTTTAGAGTTAGAGACACAAGAAGTGGGAAATTTATCAATATTTAGACCTGAAGGATTATTAACAGGTACATATTAGAATCTTTAATGCTGCTATCTAATAGCCAAGGCCGAGGGTATTTTTCACTGTTGGCAGAATTTTGGAAGAATAAGAAGAAAAGTCTCAGAACAAGGACTAGAATATTGAAAGCTACAGTGGTGACTGTGGTCAAGTCAAGTGTTAACAGTGGAGGATTTTTTAAGTGTTTTGCAGAAAAAAATGCCTATGGATTATTTTAGGTGCCTAACTGACTTGACACTTTCTCAGACCATAAATTTTACAAAAATGTGGATCAAACCCGCTTTCTAGGGCTATAATGAGAGAAAGGTATAAATGGACGTTCTGTGGATGAAAGATAATAGATTGCTAAAGATCGCCCTTCTCTGCCGAACTAAAGGCAAGTCGTCCCCAGTTAGGGTGGGAGGATTTAAGGGAAATGGGAATTTCTTGGGAGGGTGTAAAGAGGGATGATTTAAATAGATTGGAATGAAGGAGGATCGTGTGGAGCTGTGTTGGTCTCAAGTGGTTTGGTGCTGCTGTGAGTTGTAGCAATCTGACGATTGCCTATATTTTATATATATTTATATTAGATTGTTTATAATGAACTACACCGATGCTATACCCCTTTCAAAGAGAGTGAGTATCCTCTCGCTTGTCAAAGTGCGGTCCTTTTGAATTTGCCGAAAATAATTACTTCTGATGGGGTGTGGTCTTTTTTTGCTTGCTTTGTTAATTGCGTATTGTATTGGTTTTGTTCTTTTTTTTTATTGGTGAGTAAGCTAATTACCCCTTATTGGGTATGGTCTTTTTCGATTTACCTGGAGAACTAATTATTTCCAATTGGATGTGGGTTTTTTTTTGCTTGCCATGTTAACTGCAAAATCAATTTTTCTGGCCTTGAGTTACTTGTGGGTAGTTGTCTAAGGTACTTGGAGAAACAATGAACTCGGAAAAAACCTGGACAAGTCAGTTCTAATGGTTGTACTGTAAGACCACTGAGATCTGAACAAACTTTGTCATGGCGATTCCCTAAGGCGCAATTCAGGAGCAATGAACTCTGAACAGACCCAGACAAAGCGATTCTATCTTTCTTGATGTTATTGCGAAACAGATTGCTTAATGATCCAAGCTGATTGCTAAGCATTTTCCGATTATTTCAGAAATATTTGACTGGTTAAGGATTTGAAATAGAGACTCCTAAGGATGAAGGAATGACGTGCTAGTCAACTGAACTAACAAATCAATGCTAATAAATTGTTCTTAGAAACAAATTGACAAAAACCTTTACATTCACCTTATGAGTTAACAATTAAATGAAATGAGTATTATCCTATTAATACGTCTGACCACGCCCATTCATACTACTCTTTGCTTCCTTATTGGTTTAGATGGCGACGTGGATTCTTTTCCAACGATATCATTGACCCTTGTTTTGGCCTCTAGGAAGTTTCCATTAAATTTATGAATTATTTTTCTGGTGTAGGAATCGAACGTGAGACACGAGATTTCTTACGGTTAAAGAAGGATGAATTAAGCCCCCTTCAAATGATATGCAACTTACAACATCATTTGTTAATAGATTATTTCAATTGCTTACTTTAACCTCATTACCAGTATACCATGTCCAAATCTAGTATAAACTGGTTGGTAAAGTCTTCCAATTTCAAAATCAAGGAAAGTTTCTATGGGTAATTCCTTCATTCGAGCTTCTTTCTAACATGTAGTATCAAACATTTCTTTAAAACTGGTCAATTTTGCATGTGTGTGTGCCTGTATGAATTTTTGAATAAATCCTGCTCATCTCTTTCAGACTCTCGTAAATACCCTATTAACCTATCTCAGACTCTAGTAGACCCTCTATGAGGCCGCAAGTAGTACCTATGTTTCTGAAAGTCACTTTTCTTGCATCTCCTACTTTTGAATAAACATTCTAAACTTTGGAGTTGCTAGTGTACCCTGAAAATAATGGAATCATAATAAAGTAATGCAATAAAATAAGTCTCTGGAATAACGGTGTGTAGAGTATAATTATCAAAGAATATTCCAATAAATAATTCATCATATTTTCTCTTGACACGTCATTTATTTCCTTTTCAGGTCATGCACGACTTTAAACATGGTCTCATCCACAACCTTGTCACATATTTCATTTATGGTATTATTTTATTCAGTGATCTGTTTGTAAACTCTCGATGATACTAGTAACGTTCACCGATGCTTTGCCTTTCGTTGAATTGTCTTTCATTTCTTTGGTGATATTATCTGCCACTGCGCTTTTCTTCTTTTTATCCCCATTGAATCCTGATATCCAAACCAACGCGACGGGGTTTATCAATGGTTAAACTCTGACCACCGGCACTAGCAAAAAGTTTTCCCTCGTCATCAACTATAACTTTCAGGCTTGCATTCTCTTTGAGTGGTCTGATCTCGGGATATCTCACTCTCGCATATCTACCTCAGTAAGGTTTGAATTCTTTTGATACTCCAAAAGAATCACTGTCATGACAGTGCACGCGTACATTTCCAATAGTGTTACCACTAGTGCTTGCTTCTTAATTCAAAAATTTCTAATTTCAAATAGCTTTTAAAAAGTTCTAAGTTTAAAAACTTTGTTAAAAAAATACCCCCTTAAAAATTTGACTCCCTCCTTAGACATTGACCCTCCCCCTCCCTCTCAGAGGAGTAACATATGTTAGAGAATAAGGGGTTTTATAGTAATTTTGTTTATTATTAATAGAAAAACATATATACATAAAGCATTTGTTGCTTATCATCATTCATTACCCATTTGGTGTGGTCCCAATTTATACCACGAGTTTCGTTGTTTTTCTAGAATGGCTTATACACATATTCTGAGAAGGAATGTGTCTTAGAATCCATCCACTAAAAAAATCGTATCTCTTCTTTAGAATCATGTATCCTATACAGATATTTGGAGCACTTGAAATCTTCTAAATTGAATAGGGGAATATTAGGCTCACACTTTTCAATTTGACATTTATCTGGATGCAAGTTTCCCTCAACAAACAATGCATCAACTTAAAAAAAACTAATTATTTCTTTTACCTCATCTTGAAGAATATTCAGTTCCTTTAGACTTTAATAGAACGAGGGAATCGTTTGGTTGTAAATCCCTGTATGATTCAATCGTCTTAACGAGATAGTCCATAAGTGTCTATTGCAGTCATGTATAATGTATTTCACTTGCCAATGACAGCATGACACTTCAATAAAGTTTATATTGAGCTATAAAAACGCAAACTCAAAAACCACGACACACAAGGACTTTCTTAAATTAATATATTCACCGTCAAAAACAGCAAACACCTTTAAAACTTACTGAGATACTGTTTAATAAGTAATTTTCACAATACCAGTATATATTTTTCTAATACTAAGTAACAGTTCATAGATTCCAATAGTTAGACAGCCGTGTTATTTGTACGGTTAGGGGGAGGAGTCGTAAAACCGTCTGAATTCATTGCGGGGAGGAGTCATAAAACCTTTAGAACTCGCGGGGGGGAGTGAAAACTCTCAGTATCTTTTGCATGGAAATGGAGTGTGGAAGTTGTTACGCAACTTTACTATAATCCATACTCCAATTTCAGTAATCTTCGAAGTGCCTTGGAGCTATATCATTGTTTCCCTAACACTCAAGGCCTGAGGAATTAGTTACGTAAGAGCTCATTGATCCTCAAGAGTGCCTTAGGGAATGACCTTGACAAGCGAGGAGCTATTTAATTTCTAGGAAAAGGTGTTGAGATGTAATAATATCCGGCCGACCTCAGGCAAAGAAATGTCTCTCTGTGTATCTCTTTTTGTGTATCTCTCTTTGTATCTCTCTTTCTGTGTATCTCTCTCTCTCTCTGTATCTCTTTCTATTTGTCTCTTTCTTTCTATCTCTCTCTGCGTATCTCTCTCTGTGTATCTCTCTCTATGTATCTCTGTGTATAGTTTTCTGTGTATCTCTCTCTGTGTATCTCTCTCTTTGTATCTCTCTTTATGTATCTATCTCTCTGTGTGTATGTCTCCGTGTATCTCTCTAGGTGTATCTCACTCTGTGTATCTCTGTCTAGTTGGGATTTCTCTTTTAAAAAAATGTCACTAAAAACATTTTTTTAAGAGAAATCCCGACTAACATACGTATATAATTTAATTTCATATTTAGAAAATATAACATGTGAATTGTTTTATATAAATATGTAATGTCATTTTAAAACATGAAAAACGTTGAAAAATTTCCGAGTTCAAAGAGAAGATAGAAGGATCTTCTAAGTTTAAAAAAAAACTAAGAAAAAATGCCACTACAAACATTATTTTTCTAAAAGAGAAAATCTCAACTAGCATAGGCTAGGTATATCATTTACATTTCATATTTTGAAAATATCATATGTGATTTTCTTGTGTTATATGTATATGTAATGTCATTTTAAGACGTGAAAAAAAGTTTAAGAAATTTCTGTGTAAAAAAAAAGATCGTAGAATTTTTAAGTTAACAAAAAAACTAAGTAAAAAATGTATTACTACAAACATTATTTTTCCAAAAGAAAAAAATCCCGACTAAAATATGTATATCATTTTCATTTCATATTTTGGAAATATGACATCTGAATTTTTATTCATATGTAATGTCATTTTAACAAATGAAAAAAAGTCGAAAAAAAAATAATGTTCATAATTAAAACAATTAGGATTTGACTCAAGGGCTAAGTTCGTAAATCACCCAAAGGCAGTTTTATGCGCTTTTCAGTTTTCATATTGCTCTTTATTGTCCCCTCAAGGTCCTGGCTCAAAAATCTTCCAAGGATTGAATTTAAAAATTCAGGAATTGCTAGTAGGGAGGGGTTTTTTAAGATAATGATTAGATATGACATGCAAACACATACAATTCAATGGCATAGCAAGTGCATGATACCCATTACTTATAATGTATTAAACTAATGATTATTTATGATATACAAACACATACAACTCAATGGCATTGCAAGTGCATGAAACCTATTGCTTAGAATGTATCTCCAAGAACATAATAATATCACTGACTTGTTGATTCAGCTGACTAACGCATCGGTCTTTTACCTTAGGGAACGTTAGGTCTCATGTTTTATGTATACACCAGACAAATAGTTCATAATTTCAATTAAAGATGCTTAGAGACTAAGAAAATAGGTGGATGATATCGTTGGAAAAGAAAACATGGTGCCATTTAAACCACTAAAGAAGAAAAGAGTAGTGCTTATTGGCGTGATCGGACTAACTAATAGGATAGTACTCATTTCGTTTAATTGTTAATTCATAAGGGGATATGAGAGGATTTTTGTCAATGTATTTCAAAGAAAAATTAATTAGCATTGACTTGTTAATTTGGTTGACTATCATGTCATTCCTTCATCCCTGGGAGTCCCAAATTCGAATCCTTCACCAGTCAAATATTTCTAAAATCAGTGGAAAATGCTTAGCGATGACTTTAAATAATTACGCATTCTATTTCGCAGTAGCATCAAGAAAGGTAGAATCGCTTTGTCCGGGTTTGTTCAGAGTTTTTTATTCCTCGAGAGTTTCTTAGGGATTTAATGCTTCGCACGGGATTCTGATTAATAGATAATTCTTCTGGGTTCGATCTGTTTTGACGGGCGTTTTTGGGCTGAACATTCTCTTCCTTGCTAATTTACTTACTATCGGCTGCCTTCCCATAGTGGCCTTATGTTTGTAAGCATGAATATTTATAGAGTCAGAGGTAATAGGCTTGAAGCTGTCTGTGCAGGATTTCGAATGTTGTTGATAGAAGAGCATTGTCAAGTGCTAAAACTATGTTGTGACCAAGATGGTCCAAAGTAGGATTGCACAAAGTCTCCATTAATGATGCTGGATGTCTCAGAAACTTCTTTCTGCCTGATGCTACGCCGGCTTGAGCATTTCGGTGTACACTTGAGAAGATATTAGATTTTCCTCCTATGCGAAAATTCGGTATCATTACTTTTCCTGATGCCAAAATAATTTCGATGATCTGAAGAACATGAAAATTGGAACTTGGATTGTTACGACGTTCAAAAATGACAATCGTATCGATGTTTTGACTGATGAATTCATACGATTTGAACTGGACTTATTAGGAGTTTCAGAAACTCATATCAAAGGGGTAGGAAGCATGAAATTAGGCCTTATAGAATTTTTTTACTCATACAGGAAGGATGGGGTACATAGACAGGGAGCAGAGTTCATGGTGAATAAGAAAGCTACTAAGTTTTGTTTAGGCTGGGAAGGTAGAAATAATATAATATTAACTGCTCATTTTATGACTAAAAAGTTCTGGGTATCAGTTATAATAATATATGCCCATTTAGAACCAACTGACGGACACACTAGTGACTCAGATAAATTTTAATTAAAGTTACAGGTGCAAATAGACAGGATCCCAGGTAGAATTATGATGTTTTTACTTGGAGATTTCAACGTCCAGGTCGGTAGAAATAGGGATAGATGGTATCCTAGCCTAGGTAAATTTTTTGTAAGAAAAGAAAACATTAATGACTACAGACTTTTGCAATGTTTTAGGTTTAACAATGTATTTATGATACGGTGTTTGGTAATAAAATGGCCCATAATTCAACATGGTCTTTACGTGATGGTTGCATAGTTGTCATCAACTGTTTCATGGACGCCCGAGACAAGTTTACAAGACCAGAAAAAGTAGGTTTGAGACCTGGCGGGGGCTCGCAAGAACATATTCTTACCCTCTGCCTTATCGAACAGTAGATCGAGAGCTTTTAACTGTCCGCTTTCATTGGCTTCATCGATTTTGTTGCCGCTGTTGACTCCCTTCTCAAGACCAAGCTTTGGAAGATCATGATGGAAAACGGTGTACCAGTAGAACTGATCGAGATACTGAGGGCAGCCAATGACTTCACAGTCAGAAGAGTCCAAACTTTCGACGGCGAAACGACTCCCCCTCACCAACCCTGTTCAATTACATAATACACTGGATAATGGCGAATTGGCTTTGCACCCACAAAGGGTTTGTCGTTGGTCAGAGAGAATAAAACCCGATCGCCCTGACAGACCTTGACTTCGCAGACGATGTGGGTCTCATGAGTAGCTCTTCGGCTCAGTTCCAAAAGATGGTTAACAATGTCTCCTGTACATCAAGGAAAGCTGTCCTCATGATCAGCAAGTCTAAAACAAAAGTCGTGAAAGTAAACGGCCCAAACCACCCAGATATCCAACGAGATGGCGAAACCATTGAGACTTTTAAAGAGTTCTGCTACCTTGGTTCTATCCTAACTCCAAACGGAGATGCAGAAGCTGATGTTAGAGCTCGAATAGGAAAGGCATGGGATGTCTTCACAAGCATGATGAAGTCGCTTCGGAATAGACATGAAATTAGCATCAAAACATAGATGAACGTCTAGAAGGCAACTGTTCGATCGATCCTGCTGTACCCCTGTGAAACTTGGCCTCTGAAGGCCGAAGAGACACTTTCACTAGAAGTGTTCGACCATTGATTCATGAGGCACATACTACGAGTCAGCCTATGGTCTTAAACGCTGAGGTTTAAAAGGGTTGTGCCCAGAAGGCCCCCTTTCGGTAACCATAAAACAACGACGACTAAAATTCCTGGGACACACACTACGACTGCCAGCTGGAACCTTATACCTCGATGTTCTCACCTGAAATCCCCGTCTTACTTGGAAACTTAGACGAGGTGGCCAAAGAAACAATCTCTGGCAAACATTCAAGAATGACCTGGATCCTTGGGTTGGCTTCAACCAAAACGAACTTCGTTGGGATAAGGACTGGCAGAAGATTTCAGAAGAGACTGCTGATGATCACTAATCACAATTAGTGATAAGGAAAGAGTTTAAGAGAGATGGGCGGAACATTTTGAGATTGTGCTAAACCGAAGTACAGTTGCAGGAAAAGATATAGAGGAAAAGGAAAAAGTCTGTCACACCTTGGATGTGAAGGAAGATTTGTTTTGTGAGGAAGAATGAGCGACAGAATTAAAAGGATTAAAAAATAATAAGCTTCCAGGTGCTGATAGTGTGGTAAAAGAGTTTCTTAAATATTGAGGCTCTGTGGTTAGAAATAAGTTACTGAAAATTACGAATATGATTTTAAAAAAGGAGAAGTACCTAACGATTTTAGGAAAACTTTCATTAAACCGCTGCATAAGAAAGATGATAAGAGTTAGTGTGGTAATTAACGAGGCATTAGTTTGGTCTCTGTAGGTAGCCAATTACTTAGTAATATTTAACTTTTTAGACTAAGAGATGCTGTAGACAAAGTTTTTAGAGAAGAACAGTGTGGTTTTAGATAAGGTAGAGGAAGTTTCGACCAGTTTTTCACTCTTAGATTAATAATTGAGAAGTACTAAAGTTTTCAACACCTTTGGTCTTCAGTCTTATAGATAATGAGCCAGTCGTTTGATTCTGTTGATAGAGGAGCTTTAGCAAAGGCATAATCCTTGTATGATATACCAGACAAAAACATTAAAGTAATTAGTGCTATATACGAGAATAACACTGCTAATCATGACGAAGACCACACTGTCTTTCAATAACACAAGTACAAAAGAGAGAATAATGAGGACTTTGTTTCCCAAGACAGTGAACGAGCCAAACCTATTTGAATATTTCAGCCCTATATCTATATCTTTTCTTTGCTGAAGACAGCCCTTAGATATAGGGCCAAAATATTCAAATAGGTTTTGTTCGTTCACTATCTTGGGAAAAAAGTCCTCTTTATTCTCTCTCCTGGATTTGAAATAATACTGCTGCGGTTAAGCTCAGAAATGAGGTTAGTAGGTGGTTTTGCATTAAATCAGGAGTTAAGCAGTGTTGTGTTCTATTCCCCTTTCTAAGTTTCATTAAAATGAAATTTGCCTTAAGGACCATAAGAAAGGCAACTGGAAAGCACGGAATCAAACGGGAAGAAAATACTCTCCTGGACTTAGATAATGCTGATGATTTAAGCATCCTTGATGAAAGTGTGAGCAAAATAAATGAGCTTCTAGAGGTTTTGTGAGTTCAGGGTTCTAGAATAGGTTTGAAAAACAATTTTAAGGAGCCTAAGTCACTAAAGCTAGGAGTAAGGGAAAATGAAAAGGTGACGTTGGGTAACGGAAATATTGATCAGGTGAGCAGCGTCACTTACCTTGGTAATATTATTAGTAAAGGCGACGGGAGCAGTGAAGATGTTAAAGTAAAATAGCCAAGGCTAAGGGTGTTTTTTCACAGTTAAAAAAAAGTTTGGAAGGATAGGAAGATAAGTCTGTAAACCAAATTAGAATATTAGAAACTATAGTTATGACAGTGGTGAAATATGGCTTTGAAGCCTGGGCATTCCAAAAAGCGGATGAAAGTTTGATAGATGTTTTCCAGAGAAATTGCCAATGGATCGTTCTAGGTAGCTGACGGACTTACCGTATTTCAAATAGTAAGCTCTGGATAAAATGTGGTCCAATCTTCTTTTTAGGGCTGTAACGAAAAAAAGGTTGAGATGGCGCTCAATCAAGCAAAGAAAGGCTAGAAAGGTTGGTATGTTTAAAATGAGTAAAGTGTTGTTTGTTTTAGCCTTTTAGAATAGACTCCAAAAGCATTGGGAGACCTTAACGTAAAAATTGCTGATGTGAAAAATTTTGCAAATGGGTTATTCTATAGGCAATGCACAAAATAGATGTAATTTTTACTAAGCATTTTTCTAAGGACATCCAATAAATCTTCGTCAACCCTGTTTTCTTAAGATACTGCTTATATTCAAAAAATTTCGTAGGGTAGTATTAAATCGTGAGAAACAGTAAGCAAAACTAAGCACCTAAATATTGCAACTCCTCTGGTACGTAAAACTTCCAAATTATCAAGTTTAAACGAAGCTTACAAATTACCACATAATGCATACAAAAATTCAAGGCCTCCTATCGTAGATAGATCAGCAATTAGGGCCAGACGCCTTCCAATGAAAACATAAAAGTCTCATCTAGGCTCGACTTTTTTTACAATAAAGATAAAATCTTTGAAAATGAAATTCACAGTTACAAATTGTGCAATTTTAGACTACCAATAGCTTAGTCTTAGTAAAATAGAAAGAAAGTTTATAGTAAGGGTTTAAAAAGAAAAATGCCAAAGTTAAATAGTAAAGTAAAATAAATTTGCAAACTATTTAGCCAAATATTGGAACACCTCTGTTGCGTTAAGTTTCAAAAACAAAGAACTTGTTGTATCTTCAAAGATAACTATAAGGAAATTTTGGCACCTTAACAGGTCCAACGAGGGACAAATCGTTTCCCTTGGTTCAAATGCTAGAATCTGACACTGAAGACGGTATTAATTTAGTTGAAAACATGATACGCTACAGTTTTGGCTCATGTGTTTAAGTTATAAAATTCGGCCATTGTTTACGTAGGGTATTTGTTATTGGGGCGCTATTGAAAAGTAACAAATACACTGGTACAAATTTGTTCAGTGTTGCTTCAATGTGGGGAGGGGGGAATGTCTTTCATGCAAGATCGTTTTCTGCATCCCGTCTTAGATTAAAAATAATTTGTCGCGATTATGTAATCGAGAAAGTTTTTTTAATTTTGTTAAAGGAACTTAAAAACATCAAATTTCCCATCCCTGGATTCCAATAATACTCTTTCCGTCTAAGCTCCCTCTCCCCACCTTCTAAGGCTGCATACAGAATATTTGTTCTTAGAGAGAGGGGGGGTCAACACGAGATGTAAAAAACTCATCAAAATTAGTTTATATGCATTTTTGTAACATTTTTACGAGTAGGACATAATTTGAAAAGAAATTGCTCCCTTAATATTCGTGGCCTGACACCATGGAACAATATCAATGGCTTCAACTTGGGGAGTGGCCATATTTTCTGCAAAATTTGCTTACCTGCAACCATTTAATTAAAAAAAATATCTTATTCCGGTATTTTCAATGAAAAGGGGCGCATTTTCGGAAAGTCATCTATTTGTTGGTAATATCCGTTTTCCTTGTGCATGCATGCTCAAATTTGAAAATTTTAAACACGTCCTATAATTAACTATTTTATTCTCTTTTCAAACTCTATTACATTTTCACATTGCAAAACACTACTCCCCTTCATGGCCCCATATACAATCCTAGTAATATATTTTTTGCTGTTTTGGTAGCTCTAATCTTGGCTTGATTAAATCCTATTTTACATAAGTCGCCTAATTTCAAAGGAATTGTTTGGCTGTGTATTGTTTAAAAGGGTTTAAAATGTAGATAATAATGAAAAGAAACATCATAATCTGATGCATATAATAAGGCAAAAGTGTTGTTGTTTTTTTGTGTTTTCTTTCAGTTTTGTGCATGTTTTAGCCTAGGGCTATATCTTCAGGATTAGTGGGTGGGTGGGGGGCAGGAAATAGCAGTATGCATTGCCAGAAATATGAATGCAATGTGTGATTTTTGGAAATAAACTAGCAGCAGGCCTAGCTTATAGAATCTAATTATAGACCACTTGAATACTTCTATTTTGTTGTTATTTTTCCTTCTGAAAAGACCATAAGGCGTAAATTCTAGTTTATTGACTTCTTGCTATCTCAAAAAGGGTTTAGGTTAGGAAAATGAAACTTTCAGGTATGGGTCTACAGGCTAAAGTATGTCCTGGGAAGGTATTTTAAAGTACCCACCTCCACTCCTTCTCCCTCTAGAGGGCCCTAAATTTGCCTACATGTCAGGTCTATACCTATTGAAATTTTGAAAAAACAACATTTTACCTCAATTTTCAGTTACTAGTTGCTTTTTCTCTGCCTTTAGTTCTGAAAATACAATTCCTGTTATTTGAGTAGAATTTTGAGCAATATCAATGTTTTTTTTTCCAAATTTTAGGAAATGTATTTGCATATCCTTAAAACCTTACAAAATGGAATTTAGCAAAGTTATGAAGCTGAAAACAATTTTGTTGTACTTCAATTAAGCAGAAGATCTATTTTGCAAGGTTTCACTTTTATAACACACATATTTTTAAAGGCCATCAAAGGTCAGGGCCCTCTAGAGAGAGAGGGAGTGGAGATAGTTGCTTCAAAATGCCTTCCCAGGACATAGTTTAGTCTGTTGATTCATCCCTGAAAGTTTCATTTTCCTAACCTAAACCCTTTCTGAGATAGCAAGAAGTCAATCAACTAGAATTTTAACAACCATAATTGTGAGCATTTCCAATTCAGTTGCTATGTTTTTTAATTTTTCTTCTGGGTAGAATCCTAGATGAGAGGCTTTTTACCATCCTGGAAAAAAGTTGACCTGGATAGGTTAGTCCTAAATGAAAGTCAGGAGTATATCACTCTGGAATATGCACCTCATTGACCTGTAGGAAGATTTTTGAAGCACATAAATCATACTTATCCTTTTCTGAAGGATACTGACCTATAATATTCAAATATTAGTTAGGCCTACCTTATTATTTACCTATATTTGATTCACAACTTTTTGATTCACAAGGAACTCCTCATTTCTCTTCTCCCACAACTGTATTAAGTGGTCTACCCCAGGGTTTTATTCTTGGACCAACACTTTTCATCTTCTATGTCAACTATCCACCCACCCTTCTTTCAAATCTTATTACCCTTTATGCTGATAAATCAAAACTAGTTGGAAAAGTGGCTACTCCCTCTGACCAGCAATCAGTTCAAACAGATCTTGACAGCCTAGGAAGATGGGCTAACAAGTGGCTCCTTACTTTTTATGTTGACAAATGCCATGTCATCCATTTTGGCAAACACAACAAGCATCATAAGTATTTCCTTCAAGACAACTTCCTTTCTGCTGTTTCCAATGAAAAAGATCTTGGGGTTATTGTTGATCACCAATTAAAGTTTAGCAGCCATGCTAAGTCTGTTTCATCTTCTGCAAATAAATCCCTTGCTATCATAACAAGAACCATCTCTAGTCAATACCCAAGAGTTTTCATGAAGTTATATAGGGTGCTTTTACAACCACATCTGCAGGTTAGAATGTCATTGACAGCCCTTTTTTTCAAAAAAGATGAGAAGTTGCTTAAGGATGTCCAGTGTTGTGCCACTAAGATGGTTAGCAACATGAATAAATTTCCATACAAAGAAAGACTACATTGTTTGAAGCTGCCAACACTGACTTACCAAAGGAAAAGGGGTGATATGATTTTAACCAAGAAAATCCTTGCTAAAAATACTTTCCCCAGTCTCTTTGCACATCCCTTGCATTCTGATACTAGAGCAAATTCAATGAAGATCCCTATGCAGCATTCCACAAGTAGACATAGAAGTCATTTCTTCAGCCAAAGAGTCATCAATCTGTGGAATCAACTGTCTGAGGAAACAGTTTCTGCAACTTCAACCAACACGTTCAAGTCCCACCTTGATAAGGAATGACTCTGCCAGGAGTTCCTTTACAATTGGGAAGCTGTAGAGTCCTCCACAAGAGTCTACTTCCAACAGCCACAATCTACACCAGACAAATTTTTTCATCACTGGAGCATCACAAGGATAGAAAATCCTTATATCACTCCAAGTTGTGATTTAATATAATTTGAAGTATATTTACCTTGAGTGCTGGGCAAGGGAATTTAATGCAACTGTAGGATACATGTCTGAGCCTTTTCTTGATTTCTTGATGTCCAAATGGACCTTAAATTAGAAGTATTACCTTTGTAAATTTTTTTTTTTTTATTGGACCTTTTTAACTTTTGCCTCAGCTTGTCTTTTGTCATTATGCAAGACATATTGCCAAACCTTTGTTTCCTTCAATTGTTCAGGTGGTGGGACAAACACTTCTTTTTTTTCTAACAATTGATTAAGTCCAGGTTTTTGATTTTCGAAGGTATGGTAGGCATTGATGACCACATTTCTTTCTTTTAATTGTTCCAGTGGTTGGACAAAAACTTCTTCTTTTGTGTTGGCTTGTCTTTTGTCATTGTGAAAGACACATGACTGAACATTTTCAAAGGTATGGTAGGCATTGATGACATTATCCATGTTAAAGTCCAAAGCCCAATCATCATTGCTCTAATTTTCAATTTGTTTGGTTTGTTTTATCTTGGCTTGTCTTTCTTCACTATGAAATACATATTGGCAAACTTTGTTTTTGTTTAACAAATGCATGTTAAGCATTGATGACCTCATCCATGTCAAAAGCCCAAACCCAATCATCATTGCTATCATTTTCAATTTTGGCACATTTTGAGTGTTGCTGTCCAGATTGATTTTCATTGACTTGCTAACATGTTTGGTGTCAAATGTCTTCTAACTGTGTGTGCCTTTGCTCGTCATTTTCATTTTTGGCTTGCTCACATGCTCTGTGTTGTGTGTCTTCTAACTGCATGTCTCTTTACTCTTTATTTTCATTTTTTACACATCACTGCTGTTCTTCTAGTCATGTGTGTATTTGCTCTTCATTTTCAGATTTGTCTTACTCACATGATCAATGTTGTATGTTTTCTATTTGTGGGTCTTTGGTCTTTGTTTTAGTTTTTGACACACTGCTGCTTTTCTTCTAACCACATGTGTCTGGTCTTCATTTTCATTTTTGGCTCACTCACTTGCTCTGTGTTGCATGTTTCCTATTTGTGTTTGTCTTTGCTCTTCATTCTCATTTTTATGTGCTCTAATTATTGTTTTTGCATATCCTCTAACCGCCAGTGCCTTTGCTCTTTGTTTTGACATTTGAGACAGTTTTGGTTTTTGATTAATTCACATAATTTTGCAAATGGTCTTTGCTTTAGCTACCTGTACTGATGTTGTTGCAAGTGATGGTGCAAATTATCGTTTTTGGGCCTTCCAACAGACATATCATTATACAAATAACTGATGTGTTGGAAACTCAACAATCTTGTTTATGCTCTGCATGACATCATATAAGAAATGCTTATATGATGTACTAACATAGTTATAGATAAACATAATTATTAGATAACATGTAGACAGATGTTATAGATAAACGTAGTGACAGGATGTTAAGAAACCCTAATGAGATATGGCGGTTAATTTGCTAAATAAATACCAAATGTAAGTCCAATGACTATACCTCACCCTCTGAACATGAATGGATCAAATATTACACAAGTGAGTTCTCACCCCCTGATACTACTTTACAAGATGAATTTTACTCAGTGCTGTATATGGCCTTTGGTGACTATATATCTTGCCCAGGATACATGACAAACCTAAGAAAAATTAGTCAATATATTGTGAAACTTAAAAAAAAAATATTCACATGGAATTATCAGTTTTGTGGCATGCATCTAGTACATGGATATTCAAATCTCTTACACCATCTAGGAATACTGTTCCAGATAGTATTCAATGGTGGGGTTGTCCCTCATGTTTTTTGTGCTGGTATTGTGACCCCCTGTGCCTAAGAAAGGGAGACAAAAATAAGTGTAGTTTGTACCATTTATAACTGTTTCACCTGTATTATGTAAATTATTAGAGCTCCTAGTTATTGATGAGAGTACCCGAATTTGTTCTATGCCAGACAATCAGTTTGACTTTAAAAAAACTACAGCCATGAACATATCCACCAAGTTATTGCAAATGCTATGTTAGATATTGAACAAAATGAGGATATTGTTATTATGGCTGGTCACAATGTATCATGGGTGCTTGACTTTTGAGTACATCCTCAGTTACTGCTTAGTGCCAGCCACCATGGGCTTGATAGCTCAATCCTACATGTGTACAAACATATGTATAGTAAACTTCATGTTTTGTTGAAGTGCCTCCTGAAAAAGATTTTGTTGCTTCAAAAGCTGTAATTCGCGTTTGGAAAGGTATTAGGCGGGGTGGAGCATCATTGGCTCCATTTTCTAATAACAGTGTGTTAGAGGCCCAGATGAAAGATCAGACATTGTTTATTCTTTGATGGCTTGATTTGTCATTTTTAAATTATGCTGACACCATCCTGATCTCCAGTCAGACCCTTTCTGGTATTGAGGAAAATTTTGAGATTTTATGTTCTGAATACAGGAAAATAGGGCTTGAGTTTTATGCTGAAAAAAGTGAAGTTGTGTCAATTGGTATGTTGTTCAATCAGCCCATCCCCAATATCATTTTTCTTGATGGGGTCATCCTGTTAAGGTATTGCCAAGCATAAATTACCTTGGATTATCCATTGGAAGCAATTTAGAACATGCTCAAGCACTTTTATTAGAATTTGTAGGTGCAAAGCTTTGCAAGGCTGCCTGCTTGTTCCTTATGCTATAAAAAAGAGTGCTTTCTAAAATTTATAACGCGTTTTTTGTGCCCCATTTGTTAGCTGTGTCACCTTTATGGAATGTTTTTAGTACATCAGATAAAAGAGATTGTTGGTCAGTTTTTTTTTTTTTGTTATGCTAAGTTTGTACTTTGTGTACCTCTGTGGGCCAAAAACTAGCATATGGTTTCTGTTTATATAGTTGTCGATTCGTTTATTGTTATTGCAGAGTGTAGGTTATGCTTTGAACAGAATTTGGATACTTCAAATAGTTTAGATAGTGCCTTTTTATAAAGTCTTTCCTACTGAAGTTGTTATTTGTTTCCTTCTTTTTTTCCCTTGTATGCTCCATTTTGACACCATTGTGTGTTTATTGGGTTATTTTAGTTTCATTCATTCATAGTACATGACATCATTTGCAAAAACCAAAATTAAGGCTCTTAACAAATTTTCTCAGACTTTTGACCTATCCATCATAGATCATCCCAAGATACTAATTACAATTATTGCTCGTTTATAAATATAGTATATATTTATAACAAGCAGTATATATATATATATATATATATATATATATATATATATATATATATATATATATATATATATATATATATATATATATATATATATATATATATATATATATATATATAGGTCTATATATATATCCAAAAAAGTTATATGTATATATAATTTTTTTAAATAATTCTAAAAAATAAATCTTATCCTTTTTTAAATTTCTTTTTCTGTTTTAGTGATGAACACCAATTTTGACCTGCCATATCATAAATTAATTCCATGTCTTGTAAGGAGTTTGGTAGCTGAAACAAAGGAACAGCAAATATTGATAAAAAAAACACATTCTGCTGTTTTTGGGTCAAAAGCAAGAGAAAAAGGTATTACTTTTGCATTTGAATTTTACTCACATGCTTATTAACTTGTAAAAATCCTGGCGCATTAGTATAGTATAAAGCAGTATATTATAAATAAGCATTCTAATGAAACTGTTTGTCAAATGAGCTTTTCAGTAGCAAGTCTAACCTTTTGCAATGTTTAAAAATAGTTTTGTCAGAAATAACTTAGTTGGCTCTTAATTTTATCCTACCATAAGGATATTTCTTAAAAATAAAGTTGGTTTCAAAAATGTACAATAGCTTATTGGCCATCTACCCCTAGAAATTTTATTTCTTGGCCATCTAAATTTAGAAATTTTGCGAAGAAAATTTGATGTAGTCAAACCTAAATGCATTTAAAACATTCTTACCCTGAAGCACACCAGCAAATATCAAAAGGCTTTAGCTCCAGAAGATCCATGAATTGAGGTTAAAAATCAAGGAACACACATAGCTTTCTGCATTGTTTGTTTTCATGGACCTGGCTTAAAAGATTCTCAATTGACCTCATCTGATTAGATCTGGAATATAAATTGATCATATCTAGCTAACATGTGTATTTTGTTGGAATTCTAAGTTAATTGTAATGGAGGCATGACTTTATTTATTCATAACCTATTCATAAAAAAAGTATAAAGGTGGAGTATTTGGAAAAAACACATGAGAAAAAATGACAATCAATAAAAGAAATAGATAAGATGATAGCAATGGGACAAATGTAACTAGCCATGCCCACGTGTTTCTCATGCTGTATTTCCAACTCAACAATGATATCTAATAGAACAAAATTACTCGCCAAAGGCCAGTTTTTTCACATCAGAAGAAAGAGAAGGGATTTAATAAATATCAAATAATCTGTTTTAATTCTGCCTAAACTATCAATCTGAAGAATTGTCAAAAAAACCTAAAGCAGAGGACAGAATGGTCATAAAAGGTGCAGTACAGTTTGGCCAGAGTGTTTCTATTAGATCTTCCTCACTTTACACACGGTAGTCTCTGGATAGCCAAATTGGTAATTTTTACTGATTAATGTTCAAAAAGGAGTTTTTCAAAAAATTTAAAGAGCTATATTAAAACTTACCTGGGGTCGGAATGATGTCCTATGACAAGTCAAGCCTAAGACAATCGGAAATTGCTATCAAAAGAAAAATGAACTATCAAATTGTTGTAAAAAAGAATGTTTAATCTGGAAAGATATTAAATCCTGAAAATTTCAGCAATTCAAGATTTAATTTAACTTAGTTTTTATATTTTTCATTGTTATAATTACACAAAAAAATTAAAAAATATATTTGGTTTTCAGAAAATGATGCAATATCCTTTAGGGTCTATTGAGGGGAAGGGCATTAGCCAAACTCGTGTTCGTAGTATTTTTCGTCTGTTTTAAGTTTGGTTTCAGTATAGCCTATCCGTTTAATTTCTATGCCTATTCAACATAATTATTGTATAATTTTTCTTTTCAATTTGCAAGCAAGGCTTAGAACAGTTCTTGAACTTAGTTTATTGCTTGAAAAGTAATTTCTAGGTAATATTCTTCAAAGAATACTCCTGGGAAATGTCTAAAATGATGTATGAATGAAAATGGAATAAGAGAATACATGTATGTCGGAAGCATCACTCAGCTCTCTTTATTTCTGATTATTTAAACTCATTCATTGATGACTTTGGCATGAGTTTAGCTTTGTATGATGTAGAAAAGATGTTATTTTGACGATCTATATTCACATAATGTCTTTTGATTGAATTCAACTTCCCCCTCAACATTCTCTGAAACTTTCAGCAGAATGCCTTAGCTGATCTTGAGATATTTCGTGTACACCCTTTTGACGACTTGGATGCAGATAGTGTCTTTTGATTTAGTTCAACATCCCCCTGAATATTCCCTTAAAATTTTGGCTTGATACTCTTACCATTCCTGAGGTTTTGCAGATACACATTTTTGACAACCTGGATGAACATAGTATCTTTTGATTAGGTTCAACATACCCCAAGTGTTACCAGAAACTTCCAGCTGCATAGGCTTAGTTGTTCCTGAGAAGATTCATCTTAAGACCCTTAGCCAGTCCTGATATATTACAGACGCACCATTTTGACAACCTGGATGCACATAGTGTATTTTGATTTAATGTATTATCCTCCTCAACATTCCTTGGAAGTTTCAGCTTAATACCCTTAGCTGGTCCTAAGATATCGTATATATCGCATATTGACAACCTGTAACTATATAGTTTCTTTTGATTTAGTTGAATGCTCCCCTCAGTATTCTTTGAAAGTTTCAACTTACTGCTGTTCCTGAGATATTGCAGATAAGCCCTTTTCAAAAACTGGATGCAGTTTGTATCTTCTAATTTAGTCTAACATCTGTCCATACCTTTGGCTATTCCTGGGCTATTGTGGAAATGGCCTTTCACAGTCTTGATTCCCATAGTGCCTTTTGATTCAGCTCAACGTTCCTTGAAGGTTTCAACTCAATAACCTTAGGCATTTCTGAGATATCTATATATATAAAAATAAGTTGTCTGTGTGCGTGTGTGTCGAGTGACGTCATGTTTGTGTGTCGACTGACGTCATGTTTGTCGACTGACGAAATTACAGACCGGGAAATCGGGACACAAATGACGACCGGGACACCGAGACATCTATATATATAAAAATAATCTATATATATATATAAAAAAATAAGTTGTCTGTGTGTCTGTCGAGTGACGTCGTGTTTGTGTGTCGACTGACGTCATATTTGTCGACTGACGAAATTACAGACCGGGACATCGGGACACAAATGACGACCGGGACACCGAGACAACTATATATATAAAAATAAGTTGTCTGTGTGTGTGTGTGTCTGTCGAGTGACGTCATGTTTGTGTGTCGACGGACGTCATGTTTTCGACTGACGAAAAGCTCAAGGGCAATCATTAGAATCATGAGGTATAACTAAAAAAAAACTAAAAAAAGGTAAAAAACTAAAACCTAAAAAAAAGACCAATTCAAAAACGAATGTATATACAGACCGGGACACCGGGACACAAATGACGACCGGGAAACCGGGACACAAGGAATATAAATGACGCCCGGGACCCTCAAAGAGAAATCACAGACTGGGACACCGGAACACAAATGACGACCGGGACACAGGGAATATAAATGACGACCGGGACACAGGGACACAACTACAACGGGGACGCCGGGGGGCACAGGGGGATATATAAATGACGACGGCGACACAGGGAATCGTCGATTAGCAATCACCATCAACAAAGCTCAAGGGCAATCATTAGAATCATAAGGTATAGATCTGAATACGGATTGTTTTCCCATGGACCATTATATGTTGCATGTTCAAGAGTCGGTAAACCTGACAATCTATTTATATGCACAGACAATGGGACAGCAAAGAATGTTGTATATTCGCAAGTTTTACGTAGTTAAAAATATATATATATATATATATATATATATATATATATATATATATATATATATATATATATATATATATATATATATATATATATCTATATTCACAGGTGGGACATAGGGACACAACTACAATGGCGCGTAACTAATATGGCGCGTAACGACTTACGCGCGTGGGGGGGGGGCGAAGCGCCCCCACCAACTAGGCTAGTAGGGAATATAAATGACGACCGGGACATAGGGACACAACTACAATGGCGCGTAACTAATATGGCGCGTAACGATTTACGCGCGTGGGGGGGGGGCTTGGGGGGGGCGAAGCGCCCCCACCAACAGCTAGTAGGGAATATAAATGACGACCGGGACACTCAAAGAGAAAGCGACCGGGACACAAGGAATGTTCGATTAGCAATCACCATTAACAAAGCACCGGGACACAAATGACGACCGGGACACAGGGAATATAAATGACGACCAGGACACTCACAGAGAAATTACAGACCGGAACACAAATGACGACCGGGACACAGGGAATATAAATGACGACCGCGACACTCAAAGAGAAATTACAGACTGGGACACCGGGACACAAATGACGACCGGGACACAGGGAAACAACAACAAAGGGGACGCCGGGGGCACAGGGGGATATATAAATGACGACGGGGACACAGGGAATGTTCGATTAGCAATCACCATCAACAAAGCTCAAGGGCAATCATTAGAATAATGAGGTATAGATCTGAATACAGATTGTTTTTCCCATGGACAATTATATGTTGCATGTTCAAGAGTCGGTAAACCTGACAATCTATTTATATGCACAGACAATGGGACAGCCAAGAATGTTGTATATTTGCAAGTTTTACGTAGTTAAAAATATATATATATCTATCTATATTCACAGGTGGGACACAGGGACACAACTACAATGGCGCGTAACTAATATGGCGCGTAACGACTTACGCGTGCGAGGGGGGCTTGGGGGTTTTGGCACGAAGCGCCCCCACCAACTAGGTGTTTGGGTGGCGCGAAGCGCCACCCCTACAGCTAGTTGTATATATGGCTTTTTGATAATCTGGATCCACATTGTTTCTTTTGATTTTGTTCAACTTTTCCTTTAACATTCCCTAAAAGTTTTAACATAATACACCTAGCCATTCCTGAAACATTGGAGATACGCCCTTTTGACAATCACAATGCACATAATGTGTTTTGATTTACTTCAACATCCTTCTCAACATTCTCAGAAAGTTTCAACTTAATAGATTTAGTGGTCCCTGAGATATTGCAGGTTCACCCCTTTTACAATCTGGATGTCCATAATTCTTTTGATTTAGTTAAACATCTCCTTAATTTTCCCTGGAAGTTCCAATGTAATATCCTTAGCCACTCTTGAAATATTAAAGATACACTCTTTTGACAACCAGGATGCACATAGTTTCTGTAGCTCATGATGCTAAGGGTATTAAGGTCGCCGCTCTATAATAGCTAGAAACATCATTGAATTTCGAAAGGAGCTAATTCAATTAAAAATTAAAATGTCTATTGCCCCTTTTAAGAATAAAGAGATTGGAGGCCAAGCGGCCCTTCTCCCAAGCCTATTCATTTTCCAAATACATCCAGTTAAAATTTTGAGACAGCTAATTTGTTCAACATAGTAGGACGGTCCAGCATGTATGCTTTTAGGGATATTGGGTATGTCAAGCCACCTCAATTATGCAATTGACCCATTATGCTTCAAAACTAAATTTTACTTTAAAACTAAATCAAAAGGCACTGTGTTTATGGTTGCCCATAAGACACCTCAGGAATATCTCTTGAACAATTGAGGGCATTAAGTTGAAACTTTTGGGGCTACTACTATTACTACACCTGCTCTCACACTTTGACCTAATCAAAAGAGTGTAAGTGTACCCAGGTTGTCAGAGAGCATAGATAAAATGTTATGGGAATGATATTAAATGTTATTTTTCAGGTCAACTTGAGGAGGTGTAAAATTGAATTAAACAATTAAGGTTTTTCTCCAGATTAAAAATTATTGAAAAAGTTCTCCAACATATAAATAGGGAGCCAAACTATGGATTCCTATAAAAAAAATTAATAGATATAAAATACGATTTTTTCCAATGAAAAAGACTATGTCAGTAGAAAACAAACAGAAATTAATTTAAACAACTTTTCCCGCAAAACAAGTTCTTCAAAGAAAAGTAAAGAGCTCCATTAAGCCAATACTGAGCAGAAATAAATTCCAATAATCTTCCTAGCCTAAAACTACCACAAATCACTATCAATAAATAAATGAAACCCAAAACCAAAGAAATAACGGAGTCAAACTTAAAACGAGCAAAAATAAACATGAGTTGGACTGACAACCCCCATGACTTCTCAAGACCAGAACATAATTTGCACTTTACTGAAAAAACAAATGACTGGATTGTCAGTTTAATATAAATATACTGATATTTATTCTTCAAAGTTTTGATAATTTTTTATTTATTAAAAAAAAGTGAAAACATTTAAATGTAGTTTGTTTTCAGTAAAGTGAAAATTATATTCCAGTCTTGAGCAGGCATGGGGTTTGTCAGTCCTACTCATGTTAATGTTTGCTTGTTTTGACTTTTGAATCGGTAATTTATTATAATTTCTGTTCATTTTTGGTTGTTTTTTTTTTCTTTTTTTTTTTAAACTGAGCTCTTTGCTTTTCTTTGATAAGTTTATTTTGTGGAAAAAGTTTTTTGAATAAACTTCTTTGAAAAACTAAGCTTTCATTCTATCTAAATCTTGACACCTTACTTGAACTTAAATAAAAGTAAGAAACCGTTGGTTCTAATCTTGTGATGTTTGTGACATTTTCTAAAATTTTCAAAGCACAGTTGTCAAAAATCATGAGACCAAGGGCTCATGCAAATGAAAACATTTAGATCACATTTGACACCTCTATTTATATATTGGGGCAACAATTGAATTTTTCCTGGACTCTGCATTTTGTTTTTGTCCATTGGGAAGAGGGGAAGGGGGATCCTTTACTCAAAATTTGTAAAACTTTGAAGAATTATGCTTTCATTCTATCTGAGACGTGACATCCGTTGAAAACTGTAAAATAACTGAAGAGACAAGTAAGAACAAGCATTTTTCCTCATCTTTCATGTAAAATTATATGTTTGTTTTTGGGCCTTGATTACAGAGAAATGGCCAAAGAAAACTTATAGTTAAAATTAATATAAATATGGAAAGTCAAATTTTCATTCTATTCCAATCGTAAACTCTAACGAAAACTATGAAGAACTTGGAGAGAAAATTATTTTTATTACCAGAAAAAGTCGGAATTCTGTTGGACCGGTGGTTCCAGTTTGGGACGTTAGGTACAGTTTCTAAAGTATTCACATTGCGTTAGCACACTGGTTAAAAATAACAAGACTGGGATGTTACGCTAATGAGAGGTGTGGACCATATTTGCCACCCTGAGAAGGCTATACTAATGATAATTTTGAAATCCGTTGATCTCAAACACATTCACACCACTCCAGCTTGTTGTCAGAACTGGATATTGTGGAAATACTAGTTCAGCTAGTCTACTCTCTTATAGCTGGCCAGTCATAAATCTGAGCTTTTATCATCCTTAAAGTTATAACAGGAAATAACACATAAATAGTTCGGTACTATTTAGTACAAGAATCGTCAACCTATGACACTTGGATCACCGAGTTGCCCATTCACAAATTACAAGGGTCCTATTTCAGTTTTGATAAAAGCATAATATTTAAAAACAAATAAAACAAAAAATAACATAGAAAGAATATTTAGAAAATAAAAATGAATAGACATGGATACTAAGAACAACATTTGGTCTGAGGACAAAGTTTTGATAAAGATAATAGGCAAAAGACAGCGATATTACTCAAATAAATTTTTAACATCGTCAGTTGCGTTTCTCGTTGGGGTTTCTTAGTTATAGATGATGTTCAGTACCACAAGGATAATTACACAGTTTAGCTGCTAAATAATGTTATCACGCTGTTATCTAAAGGAAATAATCATTCTTATTTAAAAAGAATTACCTTGGTCCGACAAAAAAAGAAAAACAAATTATCCTGCGATTTGCAGACAGAAAGGCATAGATTTTTCAAATTTGTTCTAAGTCAATTTGTGGTTTATATAATATTTGTGGTTTATGGTCTATGTGGTTGTATGGATGAGTAGGGTTAAGGCATCATTCAATTGCTGGTCTATATTAATCACTAATTTAGGAAAACAGTTTTCCCTTTCTCCTTCTATCTCTTCCCTTTCTCCTTCTATCTCTTTTTTTTTTTTTTTTTTTTTTTTTTTTTTTTTTTTTTTTAATGTGTTTGTGCTGTTGCATTGATGATTTATCTTTTCGTTATAATAACTTAATTAACGGCAGGACTTCAATTATTGAGCAAAAATTTTCTTAATACGTTGTTGGACGTATGCTAAATGTTAGAAAATAAAATTAATTCGTTACTAGATACTATCGCGCTGCATCTACCAGTTCTGCTGGAGGGCTTATCATCGGTATCAACGGAAAATCATTTACGCACGGCAAGTTTATGAAAAAAAAAATCTTTAGATTGTTCTGGACACATATTTAATGACTGCAAAATGAAAGCAAATAATTGGGAGAATGAAAGAAACACAATTGTCAGTTAGAATAGAAAAGTATTGGGTTACAGTTATATAAAAAATATTGACGAGTGTTTCAAAAAGGATTTATTGTCTAGCGACGTAGCATAGCAGTTTTTAACATATATTCACTTAAATATTGTTAAAAAAGGAATATATTTCTCTTTAATATTTGAATCGTGGCTGATTTAACCCGCATCCAAAAAAGGTTGCCTATCCTGATTTAGTATGTAAATAGATAATGAATATGGAATAAGAGTCCAATGCATACCAAGAACTTATTCATACATTTGTCCAGGTATGTCGACCTGGATCACAGACAGGAGAACCGGAACAGGAGTAACTGCTAAAGATTTTGATCAGTTATTGGTTTTAATAAAATTTTAAAAATGTTCCTTAAATAGGTACTCTGCCTAATACTTACTTATAAAGATTTTTTTTCGCTATAAAACTTTTTTTCTGTTTTAGACTTGAAATCACCGACTGGAGTTGCAATGCTTTTGCAAAAGATTTTTCAGCTTAGACAAGCTGGAGAAGTTGATATAGCTAATAAATTATTCACTCTCCTGGAAGATTTGGAACACGAACCTGAGGGATACCAAGATGACGCTATTTATCTTTTATGTTGTTTAAGTGAAGATGTTGTCTCTCCCAAGTTGAGAGTTATTGGGGATAGCATCAACCAAACTTATGGTTTTATGGTAAACTGGATTTTTATGCTTTTATCTATACTTTGTAACAGTCCCCTCTTAGGATATTTGGCCTACAATCACTTAGAGCCTCGCGGGCTTTAATGCAATAAGAAACATTCACCCTTGATTTTGTATATAAAAATATACAAAAAAATCGCTTCGCCGCCTTTCTGTCAGCTTTCGTGCTTGCTACTGTCGCTAGTCTTCTATCTACTTAATACCATAATATGTCTTCCTGTTAATACCATAATTGATTATTAATTTATTATGTACACCTGGTTGTTACTTAGTACTAGGAGATGTTTTTTCTTCAAGATTTCTTTTTTCAAAGTGTTTTACCCTCAGGACATTC
Source organism: Artemia franciscana (assembly GCF_032884065.1). Lineage (NCBI taxonomy): Eukaryota > Metazoa > Arthropoda > Branchiopoda > Anostraca > Artemiidae > Artemia > Artemia franciscana. The sequence continues at coordinate 19,776,886 of NC_088881.1, forward strand.
CAGATCCGATCACTGCGCGCCCTAGCAACCAGTTTCGGGCCCTAGCAACCCGCAGGTGTTATTAATTATTGATCTATTATGTACATTTGGTTGTTGCGTAATACTTTTGGGGGGTGTTATGGTTGCTATGCAATAGTTGGTTGTTTACCTATGCAAAGCCCTTGCAACCAATTCCGAGCGGACCCTAACAACCAAAAAATATTATTGATTATTGATCTTTTACATAGGTGAACAATTTTCGCTTTACTGAAAAAAAAACAAAAAAAAAAAACAAATGACCGTGGATTGTCAGTTTAATTGGCATACACTGATGTTTAGTCTTTAATAGTTTTGATATTTTTTTATTTATGAAAGTAAGAAAATCGAAAACACTTAAAAAGTATTTTGTTTTCAGTAAAACGCAAATTGTGTTCTGGTCTTGGGAAGGCATGGGGGCCATCAGCCCTACTCATGTTAATTTTTGCTTGTTTTGAGTTTGATTTGGCTATTTATTGTAATTTCTGTTCGTTTTGAGTTTCATATATTTATTGATAGTGATTTATGGTAGTTTTACGCTTGAAAGATTATTTGACTTTATTTTTGCTCATTCTTGGCCTAATCGAGCTTTTTAATTTCCTCTGAAAAACTTGTTTCGTGGAAAAAGTTTTTAAAATTACTTTCTGTTCGTTTTTTGTTGACATAGTCTTTTTCATGGAAAAAATAATATTTTATATCTTTTCAGTTTTTTTTCCTATAAAAATTCGTAGTATGGGTTGCTAATTATATGTTGGAGAAACTTTTTCAACCATTTTTAATCCGAACACAAACAGTATTTTTAAATTTAATTTTATAGCTTCTGAAGTTGACCTGAAAAATAAAATTCAATATCACTCCCAAAAGATTTTATCTATGTTCTTTGACAACCTGGATACACTTAAACTCTTTTTATTTACTTAAGTTGTAGGAGCAGACATAGTAATTGTAGCATCCCCAAAAGTTTGGTCCCAACTTCTCTCAGTGGTTATCTATATATTGCTGAGGTGTCTTATTGACAACCATAAACACACCGCCTTTGATTTATTTTATAATACATATATATATATATATATATATATATATATATATATATATATATATATATATTTATATATATTTATATATATATATATGGTGTTGCAATATCGTGTTACATTCTAAAATACAGACAAAATATTTTGCCATTCATGGCCAGTTTGCTTGTTGCACATGTGTACATTCAACTGAGCTAACTTAGTACACGGGTCGACAAGCTATAGTTTTTCATCAAATAGGAGTTGCGGGTCCACGGAGGAACTTGCAACAGAAACTTAGCGAATTTGAAGAAAACCCGCTTCATCCTAAGATGGTCAGATTCACTAAATATAGGGTAAAATGGTACTAAATACAGAATATGTGGCAGGACGACCCTATTGTAAATCCTCGCAAGATGGGCTCTGTTCAAATGAAACTGAGAAATAACAATTGTACCATATTCACGACGGATTTTAGTTTCCATACTTTCTAGCATCAAGTTGGCGGCACATGTACAGAAGAGGTCTAACTAAGTCTAGCGATACACCACGGTTCAAAAGCTCATTCATTACTTGGGGATGCAACAACGAAACGAATGCTTTACTAACATTATAATTATGTTCCAAGCGCTAGAGCACCACCGGATGTATTTGCATCGATCAACAAATTGCACAGACACTTTAGAGCATGGAAGGAACCAAGCTTAGGCGGGAAGCCAAACTGGCGAGGAGGCATATAACAGAGAGAACGTAGCTTATTAATTATAAGTAATTCAAACACCCTAGCAAAAACACTTGAAACAGTTATAGGTCCGCTTTCCCTTTTTTGAGAATCTGTGAAATAAGACCAACACAAAACGAACCTGGAACTATATCACAGCAAAAAACCATTTGGTACAACAAAGAAAGATGACACATAAGCTTATCAGACCCATTTTGTAAATGAACAGCGCATATGCTATCATAACCCATAGAATGTCGTTTTTTGAGCTTTCGTATAACATCACATAATTCACTAGAACTTACTACAAAGGTAACTGGTCCAGGAGTACCTAAGCGATTATTTAATTCCCTTTAAAATTTCTCGAGAGTGTTAATGTCGGGTTCGGTGAACTGACTTAAATAACTGAAGTGTTCAATAACTGACTTCAATAACACTCGCTGGGTGCTTGGGGATGCAGTGATCGGATCTGGAAGGCTCCAAGGGGGGAAACATCTTGAAAAATGTCAAAGAAAAAACATCGCCTTAAGTATTTTACAACAACCAGATGAATATAATAAATCAGTAATCAATAATACCTGCGTCTTTAAGAACTTAAAGTGACGGCACCCGGATTCGAAGGGATATGGGCGTGCGGAAGCCTTATGGCGTTACTACTGTTGGAGGGCAGATACACCCCCGCCTACACACAATTCCTCTTATACTGAATGCATCTCATAGAAATTTGAGATGACCATTTTTGTCTTAGAAACTTCGAAAAGGGCTCATTTGGTTGGAAATTGAAAGGGCTAATACCCTCTTTAATAGTCAAATGGGATTGCAGGGCAACCAGACTCCCCTCACGCCCATCATTTGCCCAAACACTTTCAATCAAAATTGTGAGATAGCCATTTTGTTTGGCGTAGTTGAAAGATCCGCGAATTACGTCTTTAATTATGAGAACGCAACAACCCTAAGATCAAGGGTTTTAAGTTATATTTCGAGGACATATACGTTTTGTTTTGGAAAGGATGGTCGTATAAACTTTGAAGGAGGTTAATTGGCTTGAAAATAAGAAGTTTTAGTGCCCATTTTAAAAGTCAAAGTGATCAGAGGGCAGCTGCCCCCCCCCTCAAGTCGTATTTTCCCCAAATACATCCGATAAAAATTTTGAGATAGCCAATTGTTCAAGTTCAAAGGTCACATAACAAGGCCTTTGGGGATGACACAACTCCCAGAGTCTAGGGGTAAGGGTTGTAAGTAATGCCCCAGGTTATCTAAAGTTTTTTGGAAGAGGTTGTTGGGTGAACTTTAGGGGAGGCTCATTTTATTGGAAATGTACAGATCTAGTTTTCTTTTAAGAATCAATTGTGATGGAGGAAAATAGCCCCCCTCCCTTGACACCCTCTTCCCCAAACACATCGAGAATGTGAGATAGTCATTTTGTTACTAATAGTTCAAAGAGTATATAATAATAACTACAGGGTGAACAAACCCTCCCCCCGAGCCCAGGGGCAAGGGTCGTAAGTTATACCCTAGGGCATGTAAGGTTTTGATGGAACGGGTGGTTGAATAAACTTTGGATCGGATAGGGCTCATTTGATTGGAAGCTGGATATTTTAGCGCCCTTTTTATGCGTTAAAAGTAAACGAAGGGTACTCAACCTCCTTCAGCTTGTCATTCCCCAAAACACATCCGATCAAAATTCAAATAAATCTATTTTGTACAGCATTTTTGAAAGGTCCCGTAATTGTTTCTTTGGGGCTGTCAACCTCTCCACAGTCCCCAGTGAAGGACTGTAAGTTTCGCAATTTGTTTATTTTTTACATTTATTATGTTATTGAGAAAGGTATGCATGTTTAAAATTTACTTTCTAAGAAGACGAATGACATTCAGGTGATCCTTTCCGAAAATGTTGTAGGGACTGTTGAACTGTATCAAAAAAATGTTATGTGTATACAATTTGTATAAAAGGGGTAACTCAGGAATGACTGAATATATTAATTTTGAACTTTCAGGAAATGATGAGGGAAATGATCAAAAAGGCAATATTTGCATGCTACCAATGCTACTACAACTACCACCACTACTACTACTACACCACTCAATTTACTATAAATTTTTTTATATTTATATCAATTATATTCAATAGAATCAAGAAGCTAGAATCAGTCCAGTTTAGATACTACAAAAGACTCTTCGGGCTGCAACAGACAACACATAACCAGCTAATCAAAGGAGACTTCGGCAACTTCTCACTGAAATTGCACCGGCTTTATCAAGTATTTAAGTTCTGGCTGATATTAACCCAACTTCCTCAGGACCGATTGGCTAAACAAGCTTATAATGATTTGCTTCGAATTAATAGGAAAACTACTTGGACTCAACAAATCAAGAAATCTCTTGACAAACTAGGCTTCTCTTATTTGTGGATGGAAGGAAACGGACCCGGAAACACACGATGCCTTCCAGAAATTAAATAAGAAAAAACTAATTTTTTTAGCTGAAAGTAAGGAGCGACATTAAAACTTAAAACGAACAGAAATTACTCCGTATATGAAATGGGTTGTCCCCTCCACAATCCCTCGCTCTTTACGCTAAAGCTTTTAATTGTTTTAAAAAGTAGAATTGTGGCAAAAAGCCAAACTTTAGCGTAAAGAGCGAGGGATTGTGGAGGGGACAACCCATTTCATATACGGAGTAATTTCTGTTCGTTTTAAGTTTTAATGTCGCTCCTTACTTTCAGCTAAAAAAATTAGTTTTTTTTTATTTAATTTCGGAACGTTTTTGAATTAATGCATCTTTGGTTTTGGCTCTCCGCACATAAATTATTAAAATGAAATTTGCATATTAATTCCTTCTTTGGCTAAATGGCTTTCTCTTAGTTTTGATCAGATGATTTTGAGAAATAAGGGGTGAGGAAGGAGGCCTAGTTGCCCTGTAATTTTTTGGTTACTTAAAAAGGCAACTAGAACTTTTAATTTTAACGAACGTTTTTATTAGTAAAAAATATGCATAACTTAAGAATTAACTTACGTAACAAACTTTCATAACCTTGTATTTTTATTATGTATACGAGGGGGTTTTTACCCTCGTTAATACCTCGCTCTTTACACTAAATCGTAAGTTTTGTCCCAATTCTTTAAGAATGACCCCTGAATCAGAAAGGCCGTAGAATAAATAGTTGAAATTACTAAAAATACTTTAGCATAAAGAGCAAGGTATTTATCTCCTCCTAAATACCTCGCTCTTTATGCTAAAGTATTTTTAGAACCCCTCATATGCGTAATAATCTCTGTTCGTTTTAAGTTTCAATGCTACTTCTTCCTTTCATTTGAAAAAACGTTTTCATGTTTATTTTTCATTGTTTTCTTATAGTAATGCTAGAGAATCCTGCGCCCTTTTCATTGAATTTTTCTTCCCCCATGACAGATTCCTCCAAGGAAAGATCCTCCAACATATCCCCCTCTCCTCAGCCCCACCCCCAAATAAAATAAAATCCCCCTGAAAACGTCTGTACACTTCCCAATAACCATTACTATATGTAAACACTGGTCAAAGTTTGTAACTTGCAGCCCCTCCCCCAGGGATTGTGGGGGAGTAAGTCATCCCCAAAGACATAGTTATTATGGTTTTCGACTATGCTGAACAAAATGGCTATCTCAAAATTTTGATCCGTTGACTTTGGGAAAAAAATGAGCGTGGGAGGGGGCCTAGATGCCCTCCAATTTTTTTGGTCACTTAAAAAGGGCACTAGAACTTTTCATTTCCGTTAGAATGAGCCCTCTTGAGACATTCTAGGACCACTTGGTCGATACGATGACCCCTGGGAAAAAAAAAACAAAAAAAACAAACAAATAAACACGCACCCGTGATTTGTCTTCTGGCAAAAAATACAAAATTCCACATTTTTGTAGATAGGAGCTTGAAACGTCTACAACAGGGTTCTCTGATACGCTGAATCTGATGGTGTCATTTTCGTTAAGATCCTACGACTTTTAGGGGGTGTTTCCCCCTATTTTCATAAATAAGGCAAATTTTCTCAGGCTCGTAACTTTTGATGGGTAGGACTAAACTTGATGAAACTTATATATTTAAAATCAGCATTAAAATGCGATTCTTTTGATGTAGCTATTGATATCAAAATTCAATTCTTTAGAGTTTTGGTTACTATTGAGCCCGGTCGCTCCTTACTACAGTTCGTTACCACGAACTGTTTGATAATGCAGAGATTGAAAGACCAAGAGATACAAGAGTGGGGTTGTTTAGTACGTTCGTTGGAAACACTGAAGGAATATAGTAAAGTAAAAGAAATTTTTGGGGAAGAATATTATTTTAAGGTAAATTTACCTTTTAAATATTTAAAATCATGGATCCAGTTGAGGGGTAATTGCCTTCCAGTACATAGGGAACAGAGATTAAATAAAAATAAAGGCACAAATGGTAAGTGTGGCTATTGCGGAAAAGAGGATAGTAAATTAGCCCATTTCCTCATGGAGTGCCAGGAGCTTGAAGGTCTTAGGGATGAAATTTGAGGGGACCATCGGTTGGTGCTACTTTCTGATATCCTGAGGTCTTCGAAGCCTGGAACCATATACACAATGGCACGATATGTGGAAAAGGCGGGAGAGGCTCAGTCGAGCCTGAGTGAATGAAAATAAGTGTTGTTTATATTGAGTGTGTGTTCTTTGCAGTGTTGTATTATTAAATCATGTTGTGTATGGCCGTAGGGCTCAAATAAACTTTCTTTCTTTCTTTCTATTCAATATGAATTATTGACAAAAAACTTTACATAAACACATCCCCTCCAAATGCCACAGTATGATATGGAGGAGGAATAACCAAAAAAAAGAGAAAACAATTTAACACGAACCTCAGAAGGGTTTAAAAACAAAACACAACTACACCAGCATATTCCCGGCTACCACTCGCTAAACACTCTACACTCAACTCCTTCCTTGACACACCTCAATAAAAATAAAATACTACGTTTAATGATTTAATACGAATTTAATCTATCAACTATGCATCCTATTATATTAATCATTAAAATCAAACAGTTCGTGGTAACGAACTGTAGTAAGGAGCGACCCGGCTCAATAGTAACCAAAACTCTAAAAAATGGAATTTTGATACCAATAGCTACATCAAAAGAATCGCATTTTAATGCTGGTTTTAAATATATAAGTTTCATCAAGTTTAGTCTTACCCATCAAAAGTTACGAGCCTGAGAAAATTTGCGTTATTTTAGAAAATAGGGGGAAACGCCCCCTAAAAGTCATAGAATCTTAACGAAAATCACACCATCAGATTCAGCGTATCAGAGAACCCTACTGTAGAAGTTTCGAGCTCCTATCTACAAAAATGTGGAATTTTGCATTTTTTGCCAGAAGGCAGATCACGGATGCGTGTTTATTTGTTTTTTTGTTTTTTTGTTTTTTTGTTTTTTTTTTCTTTTCCCCAGGGGTGATCGTATCGACCCAGTTGTCCTAGAATGTTGCAAGAGGGCTCATTCTAACGGAAATGAAAAGTTCTAGTGCCCTTTTTAAGTGACCAAAAAAATTGGAGGGCACCTAGGCCCCCTCCCACGCTAATTATTTTCCCAAAGTCAACGGATCAAAATTCTGAGATAGCCATTTTATTCAGCGTAGTCAAAAAACCTTATAACTATGTCTTTGGGGACGACTTACTCCCCCACAGTCCCCGTGGGAGGGGCAACAAGTTACAAACTTTGACCTGTGCTTACATATTGTAATGGTTATTGGGAAGTATACAGGCGTTTTCAGGAGGATTTTTTTGGTTTGGGGGAGGGGTTGAGAAGAGGGGGATATGCTGGGGGAACTTTCCTTCGAGAATTTGTAATGGGAGAAGAAAATTTCCATGAAGGGAGAGCAGGATTTACTAGCATTATTAAAAAAAAAACAATTAAAAAATAAAACTGAAAAAGCTTTTTCAGCTGGAAGTAAGGAACAGCAATAAAACTTAAAACAAACAGAAATTATTACCCATATGAGGGGCTCACCTCCTTCTAATACCTCGCTCTTTACGCTAAAGTATTTTCGGTAATTTCAACTACTTATTCTACGGCTTTTGTGATTCAGGGGGTCATTCTTAATGAATTGGGATAAAATTTAAGCTTTCGTGTAAAGAGCGAGGTACTGACGATGGGGCGAATCCCCTCATATATGTAATAAAAACATGAGAATACAAAAGTTCTTTACGTAAGCTAATTTATAAGTTACGTAAATCTTTTACCAATAAAAAGATTCGTAAAAAATTAAAAGTTCTAGTTGCCTTTTTAATTAACCAAAAAATCGGGGGGCAACTAGGCTTCGTCCCCCGCTCTTTTTTTCTCAAAATCATTCGATCAAAATTATGAGAAAGCCATTGAGCCAAAAAAAAAAAATGCAAATTTCGTTTTGATCATTCCTCTGCGGAGAGCCAAAATCAAAACATGCATTGATTCAAAAACGTTCAGAAATTAAATAAAAAAAACAAGTTTTTTCAACTGAAAGTAAGGAGTGACATCAAAACTTAAAACGCACAGAAATTACTTTGTATATGAAAGAGGCTGCTTCCTCATCAACGCCCCGCTCTTTACGCTAAAGTTTTTTTACTGTTTTAGAAAAAAGAATTGAGAGAAAGAGTCAAACTTTAGCGTAAAGAGCGGGGCGTTGATGAGGAAGCAGCCTCTTTCATATACAAAGTAATTTCTGTGCGTTTTAAGTTTTGATGTCACTCCTTACTTTCAGTTGAAAAAACTTGTTTTTTTTATTTAATTCATATTTAGGAAACAATCCATTCTTCAACAGCCTTTTAAATTCACTTAAGCTACCATTTTTAATGTTCTCACTTAAAGAATTCCATGTCTTAGCCCCGGACTTGACGAATGATTGAGGAGAAAGTTCCCAGCCATATTGTATTAAAACACAAAAGATAGGCATGGATTAAACTAAAATATAACATACAAATTATTTCCCTAAAAAAAAAATGATTAAGTTTACAGATTATGCCAACATTTTTTGGTAATATATTTAAAACTTTCTCAATATGATCTTTATATGAGAGAGATTCTTCAACAATAGTACTAAGGTATCGAAAACTCGAAGTCCTCCATATTACAAGGCCCCCAGCTTCAACTGAAGATACGCATGGATATCATGAATATCCATATATATTGAGGTGAACTTTAAACTAAATCAAAAGAAGTTATGTGCATGCACATTGTCAAAAGAGAATATTTCAATAATTAATTTGGGTATTCAGTTGGAACTTTAAGAGAATGATTGAAGGGGAACGTTATCTGACAAAATTCTATTTTTATGGCACTTAGTATTAACCAAGTGACATATAGTAATCGCAAATTCTGTCGGTCTGTCTTTCCCGGTTTTGCTACTTTAGGCACTTCCAGGTAAGCTAGGACGATTCTTTTTCGTGATTTGACCATCTAGGTGGAGGGGGTGGGGAGTGGGGGGTCGGTTAATTCGGGAAAAATAGAAAAAATGAAGTATTTTTAACTTTATTTAACTCTTTTTAAGTATTTTTACGAACGGGTATTGGGATCTTAATGAAATTTGGCGTTTGGAAGGATGTTGTGTCTCAGAGCTCTTATTTTAAATCCTGACCAGATCCGGTGACATTGGGGGGATTTGGGGGGGGGAGCCTAAAATCTTGGAAAACGCTTAGAATGGAGGGATCGGGATGAAACTTGGTGGGAAAAATAATCAGTAGTTCTCGATACGTGATTGACATAACCGGAACAGATCTGCTCTGTTGGGGGGGGGGGTTAACTCCGGAAATTAGAAAAAATGAGGTATTTTTAACTTATGAAGGAGTGATCAGATGTTAATAAAATTTGAAATTTGGAAGAATATCGTGTCTCAGAGCTCTTATTTTAAATCCCAACTGGACCTGGTGACATTGGGGGGGGGGGGGGGGGCTAAAATCTCGGAAAACGCTTGGAGTTGAGGGATTGGGATGAAACTTGGTGGGAAAAATAAGCACAAGTCCTAGATACGTGATTGACATAACCGGAATGGATCCGCTCTCTTTGGGGGAGTTTGGGGGGGAGGTTAATTCTGGAAAATTAGAAAAAATGAGGTATTTTTGATTACGAAGGAGTAATCGGATCTTAATGAAATTTGATTTTTGGGAGGATATCGTGTCTCAGAGTTCTTATTGTAAATCCCGACCGGATCTGCTCTCTTTGGGGGAATTTGGGGGAGTGTTAATTGTAAAAAAATAGAAAAAATGAGGTATTTTTGACCTACGAAAGAGTGATCGTATCTTAACGAAATTTCACATGTAGAAGGAACTCAAAACTCAGATCTCTTATTTAAAATCCCGACTGGATCCAGTGTCATTAGGGGGGGGGGGCGGGCGGAAATCTTGGAAAACGCTTAAAGTGGAGAGATCAGGATGAAACTTGGTGGAAAGAATAAGCACAAGTCCAAGATAGGTGACTGACATAACCGGACCGGATCCACTCTGTTTGGTGGAGTTGGGGGGGGAGTAATTCGGAAAAATTAGAAAAAATGAGGTATTTGCAACTTACGAGCGGGTGATCAGATCTTAATGAAATTTGATATCTAGAAGGATCTTGTGCTTTAGAACTCTCATTTTAAATCTTGACCAGATCCGGTGGCATTGAAGGGATTTGGAGGGGGAAACCGGAATTCTTGGAAAACGTGAAACTGGAGGTATCGTAGGAATGGGTGATCGGATCTTAATGAAACTTGACATATAGAAGAATCTTGTTTCTCAGATTCTACATTTTCAATTTGAATCGGATCCGGGGACATAGAGGGTTGGAGGGGGAAACAAAAATCTTGGAAACCGGAAATCTTGGAAAACCCTTAGAGTGGAGAGATCGGGATGAAACTCGATGGGAAGAATAAGCACAAGTTATAAATACGAGATTGACATAATTGGTACAGATTCATTCTCTTTGTGGGAGCTGGGGTTTGTTAATTTGGAAAAATCAGAAAAATTGAGGTATTTTTAACTTAAGAACGGGTGACCGGATCTTAATGAAATATGATATGTAGAAGGAACTCATGTCTCAGAGCGCTTATTTCAAATCCCGACCAGATCTTTTGACATTGGGGGGGGGGAGTTGGAAGGGGAAACTGGAAATCTTGGAAAACGCTAATAAATGTCGTAGATAGGTGATTGACGTAACCGGATTCGATCTGCTCCCTTTGGCGGAGTTAGGTGGTGGGGTTCAGTGCTTTGGCGAGTTTGGTGCTTCTGGACTTGCTAGGAAGATGATATTGGTAGGTGTGTCAGGCAGCTGCACAAATTGACTTGATAAAGTCGTTTTCCCCGATTCGACCATCTGGGGGGCTGAAGGGAGAGGAAAAATTGAGGTATTTTTAGCTTACGAGTGGGTGATTGGATCGGAATGAATTTTGATATTTAGAAGGGATTCGTGACTCAGAGATATTATTTTAAATCTCGACCGGCATTAAGCCTCTGATTTGCCTTTTAAAGCAATCTATTGATTCTTAAAATTTTGCTAGAGCTCATGCCATATGAGCTCTTGGCTCTTCTGACCTCATCACAAGTGCCATATGAGCTCTTAGCTCTTGTTTTTTTCACTGTCACTTCAAAATCTCTCAAAATATATCTTGCTTTCAGTAAAGCATGAATGACAATTGCGCTATAATTGGAGCGCAAGGGGGAAATTTTCCCATTTCCTATATCCTGTAATTTCTGTTCTTTTTTACTTTAAGTGGAATATCAGTTTTATTTTGGTACGTTCTAAGTTCATCATTGGTTTCATTCTTTATTAAGCCTAATAATCTCTTTTAAAAAAATTATAATTGGGATACAACAAAGACCATTTCTTCGTTAATTTATCCAGTAATTTCTGTTCGTTTGAGTTTGAATTGAACATTAATTATATTTTGTAAACTGTAAGTTCTTTTTTGTTTTATCTTTATTAAGTGGTTTCTTCTAACTTTTAGTAATGTCTGTTATTTTTTTATTCTGCTGAAGACAGATTTTTGCCCTTTACTTTTGTTCAGAAAAACTTGTCTTGTCTTTTTTTTTTTTTTTTTTTTTTTTGATTTGATATAAGTAAAGAACGATGGTACTTAGGTTGTTAGTCTTAGAAAAATATTCTAAAATCTAGGGCAGGCACAAAATAAAAATAAGAGATAACGTGAGAAGACTAGAGCGTAGAATAAATAGTCAAGGGTCCAAACAAAAGTTCTCTAAATACTGTATCAGTTCAGAAGTTTGAATGTATAAGATTGACTGCTATTGACTGTTACAGAAATTTGCCAAATGGAAATTTTTAGTATTGTAGTTATACTTCGTGAAAGTCTTATTTTCACAAATTCTTTCTCTTACTTTCTTTTTCAATACTCTCTATGATCAAATTAATTGACCTTGTCTGAAAGGTATGGAAATATCTTACTACTGATCGTTGAAGTCGTCTTTCTTATGTCAAAAAGGCCATACATTACCTGCAAAAATGCTCAAAGGTAATAATTTTTTCTCTCTAAACAAATTCCCTTTTCTCTTTCAGCTTGTCTATCACTTCTAATCCCTAAAATCATTTTGCATACTATTTTAGGTCAAAACTTTGTATTTTAGACTTTTTAAAATGCGTGTGTGTTGAATTTGCCTAGCTTTAATAAAAGTATTTCCTTTTTCTTAGTGATAACTTGCGTTCTTAATTGACTTCGTCGAAGTAATTTTAGCTTCTAAGTGTCATTTTACCTTAGTAAAAGATACTCAACTAATTTTAGAGATGTGACATTCATGGAAGTGAAAATTTTCTTCGATGTCAATCATATATTCCAGATAATACAGTGGCCCTTCGTAATATAAACGCTTATGAAGCGCCTAGCTGTCACCTCTTTTCCTCTTCAAAAAACATGGACAAGACGCAAGGTTTTGACAAGTTTGCACATCTGGTTACACTTCATCCAGGATCAGGACTGAGACCTTCGTTTTCAAATTCAGAAAATAACAAGTACTTTCTTTCATTTTCTTTTTTTTAAATTTGAGACGTCTACACTGCTGTGCTTAGGACAAAAGACCTATCACAGTGAACCAGTTTATGGGTAGTTTAGCAATAAACATGGGTAGTTTAGCTATTTATATAGGTAGTTTAGTAATATGGGTAGTTTAGCTATTTAGTATCTTAGTGAAACGATCCATCACATATCGCCGCCGTTAGGCCTAAAGGTCCTGTCTGACATTTTCAAATTTTTGAGGTAATTGCAAAAAATAGTTTAATTAGCTATTCCCAATAAGAGCTTTGTAATATAGATCAGGAGGATCAAAGTTTCACTGAAAATAAATTAGTGTTGCTCAGTTTCTTTTGAGAAGAACTTAGCAAGTGTTATCTTGGCAACTATACGAGAAGTGCGGACATGTCAGATATGTTTTTTTTTGGGTGGGACACAAACGATATTATTAAGGTGTTTTCTGTTGAAAATTTTAAATTATAAGTAAGTGGGAAAGGGCCTTGGTATTGAAGAATATTATCAACTACCTCCTTGTCTTTCCTCCTTGACCTATAAACGATTTTCGAAGAGCCTTTTTTAGTAAGGAATATTTTAATAGAGCCATCCACAGCAGCTGCTCAAGATGAATTTATTTAGTAAATAAAACTTCTATAAGGGAGACTTTGCTCTTCTATTTTGTGACAAAACGCATGTGGCTAGCGATACTTGTACTATAAGTATTTTAGTCTGGTTGACTCTTTGACAATAATAAAATAAAACAACAAAGGCTTGATAGTCTCTTTTTGTCAAGGAATACCAGGGTACGTGGATGCCCATTTAAAGGCATGAGGATAGAAGGTAATTCATGAGTTCTGAAACTTCAAAATTCTCTGTTATTTCGTCGGATTTTTCATTTTATTTTTTTTCCTACCTGAGTATTCTTGTTAAAAGTTTATCCTAATTGAACGGACCCTAGCCCTCCCCTTTTTTAACTTGCTCAAAAATTTCTTGAAAATTAAATGAATTATAGCTTTTAAATTTGATCAGGATAACGACCACTTAGTTAACTTTTCAACCCCTAACTAGTACAATGGAAAGTGTCGTATTTTTTCCTGGTAAATCGATTTCTCCTAAATCTTTGATCTGTTCTTTTTTATTAATTTTTTTTTTCAAGGCTAAGATATGCTTCAGTTTTATTTGAAGATATTTTGTCTCAACTTGCAAACATTTTTTAAGCTTTTTGGAAGAAAAGGTTGATGGAGTCTCTAAAGGCTAATGTTGAAAAAATATTATTGAAGAGGCCTAAAATGGGCAGTTCTTGACATCTTGCAGGTATACGCCTTCTCCTTCTTCTTAGAAAGTTCTAATTGTCGTCCTGTCTAGACTCCACGCGACAAGAGTAACTTGCGGTGACCCTGATCGTACTGACAATCCTCGCTGAGAAACTTTTAGTTTACAACATTCTCTAAAAAGAAATAATCTGGTAAACAGTTGCTCTATCGAACATCAGAAATAACCCCCAGAATATTAGAACTTCTTCTTTTGAATATTGAAACTTCTCTAAGATGAGTCTCGGCCGTTTTATATTCGTCCTAAATAATTGCCCGGATTAGTACTAGATTAATGACTATTTAGATGCGATAGTTCTTAAATTCTTTTTGGTTAAGAAATCTTTACATCTTAAAATTATACACTGTACTTTGATTGGCTTTCAAAGTATCACCTCATGGTAGTTCCTGAAACGCAAGATAATCTGAACTTTATAAGATGTGTGTCAGTTTTACTAATGTAAACTCCATACCAGGGTGTGTTTGTTTTCATTAATCAATGCTAGTAGCATACCATTGTTGTCTGGTCCTCAAAAATCTTGCTCAAATAAAAATTAGCGTGATAGCCTAATAACCCTAAGATAGAGAGCTTAATATGTCAATGGGTTTTGCTGTAGAAATTTTAAGTCTTCTTTTTTCTTTTTTTGTAAATATGGGACAAAACATAAAAGATAAACTGTCGAATATAAAATCAAAAAGAAAACCAAAAAAATGCATTTGTGGAATTAAAGGGACAAGGTCAACGGGCCTAGATGGACTTTCTTTGCAACTAATGAGAAAAATACAACCAGCGATAATTGAGCCTCTTACGGTACTTTGAAACAGAAGCTTTATTGAAGATATTTTCCCTACTAAGCTACAAGAATCATAATTAATCTCACTTTTTAAAGGAGGAGACCCAACAGTAATTGATAACTATCGACCAATCAGCTTACTTCCAATTTTTTCGAAAATATATGAATAGCTTGCTGCATAAACAATCTGATAAACAATATGGATTTCTGAAAAACAGACCCACTGAACTTGCAATTACGGATCTTATAATGAATATAAAAGAAGCGCTAGATGATGGTTTATATTCCCTGCGATTTTTCTAGATTTAACAAAAGCTTTTGATTGCGTTGATTTTGACATCCTTCTTGAAACACTAGAAGGATATGGGATAAAGTCGACGGTTCTTGAATGGATTCGGTCATATTTAACAAATAGACGTTGTAAAATACTTGCTAATGGTATCTTATCAGATTCATTCTATGTAACTTGTGGGGTGCCCCAGGGATCAGTTCTTGGACCATTACTTTTTTTAATTTATGTGAATGAACTTTCGGCTGATATCCCCTTTGCATACATAATAAATTTTGCGGACGACACAGTACTATTTTTAACGCATAAAAACCGTGAGCAACTAATTACAAACGCTGAAGTTTGCCTCCAGGCAGCAACTAAATTCTTTGAAGAACGGTTGATTTCCCTTAATACAAAAAAGACGAAGTACATCATCTTTAAACGTGGAAATGACCCAGTTTACGACAGCAAGATAAATACGGCAGACCATGATGAAATTGAACGAGTTCATCACATTAAATATTTAGGTATAATAATTGATGAAAAGCTGGTTGGGCAATCCACATTAAATTTCTTTGTATGAAGCTGTCAAGAGCTGTTGGCATTCTCCATAGACTGAAATTTATTTTTCCTCATAAAATATTACTGATCCTATATTTCAGTCTTTTCCACGCATATCTTTTATATGGAACAAGCATTTGGGCTTCAAATTATAAGTCAGAATGGAAGCAAGTTCAAATTCTTCAGAATAAAGCTATACGTGCAATTTGCAAGCTTGAGCTTCGTCTGAGTGTGAAGGCGTTTTTAATAAAACTTAAGATATTAAATGTGGCTCGACTCCGAGAAAAAAAGATTGCCGAAACTTTATGTAAAGTAAACACAAATACCGCACCTGAGTCGTTTATGTCGGCTTTTCGAAGGAATGATGAAATTCACCAATATGATGCTCGACATGCATCGCAACTAGTTACAGAAACGAGACGTCTCGCGTCATCTGGTTTTTCAATCAAATTTACCGGACCGAAAATATGGGATTATTTGCCAAATACTCTGAGAAATGCTAATAACCTACCAGTGTTCAAAAGTAAGATTAAAAGCTTCTTATTGGAAAATATGAATTAGATCCTAACTTCTTCTACCGATAGTTCTCTGTGTTTTGTTTTATTAATTTACGTTTATTTCTTTTCTTTTCTCTTCTTCTTCTTTTATTTTCTTACCTTATATTTCTTTTCTTGATGAATGAATGAATACTGTCACCCGTTACGGGCAGTGCTCTCTCAGGGTGTAGTTAGTTTACAGTGTGTTTTGTTTTTTTGTTAATAAACAAACTGAAACTGTTTAATACTGTTAATATTTTGAATATGTCTGTTTTCCAGTTTTAATTTATCTTTCATTCACAGCCTCATGGGAGCATCCTGTCTCGCCCAAATACCATTTAATCAGATTATTCGCGGTATTTTTGTTCTTGACCTGCCAGACCTTCCAGAACAGCATAGAGGTTTAGTTACACAACATACATCAACATCATCTTCATCCACCATTGAAGACGAGGGCTATAACACAAGACCAACGACACCTAGCACCAAACCAATGGATTTTTCGATCGACTGGGAAGACGCAGCTAAAATACAAGCTGATGGCAAAGTGATAAGAAATGTTGATGGGTATCTATTGAAAATGATAAAAAACGACGTTGATGTCATTATTGATGATGCAATATTTGAGCGATGTGTTCGCGCTCTTTTAAACGGCCTTGAATCTGAAGTATTTCAATATGCTAACGAAAGAAAGAAATTTTCCCTTTCCCCAAGGCTGACATTGTGTGGTGTTCGTGTCATCATTTTTCAAAGGGTTTGCAATATTTTGATCAATGTCGGCAGTTATGTAAGAGAGCTATGGGACAGTGTACACTATTCTCAATATGAGATAGGAAGTGTCAAAGAAGCTTTTTGGAAAGCAATGAGATTCCAGATTAGTATTATGGGTAATAAATTGCCAGATTTTGAAAGAAACAAGTCTCTGGTTCAACTGACAGCATTTGCGAGAGATATGCTTAAATCTTGTAAGGTTAGTCAAGCCTTTTTTTTTTTTTTTTTTTTTTTTTTTTTTTTTTTTTTTTTTTTTTTTTTTTTTTTTGCTTCGGTTCCTTTGTTTCTGTTTCTTTTCCTATTCGTTGGATCGTTTGACATGCAAGAAAAAGGAACTATAAAAAAAGCTATACACATAATGTTATTTGTAAAATGTGTAACTCAACCTTATTAGCAGATCTTGTTTGAAAATTTTGTGTTTGAAGCTTATTGACATTTTTGCGAGATATGAATACTTTTAGATAATAAAAAGTGTTCATGGAAGCATTTTCAAGTACGGTTATCCACATCATCCATAGAACAAGGATGTGTGCCTCCTATAAATCAAGGAGGCACACTCGTGCCTCTATAAAGAGGCGACACACGACAATGTTAAGCGATCTTCGGTTCCAGTGGTCGCAGACGGATGGGGAGGGATGCATTTCGTAGCCCGAGCTCCAACTAAGAAACCTGCAAAATTTCATCCCCCTCCAACTTTTCCTTCATGGGGAAAATATGGCCGAAAGTTTCGACCTGTCAACCCAAGCCCCCCTTTAACGTTGTCCGATCGGGCTGAAATTCACAAGTTAAGGTCCCCTAGGGCCCAGGAGCTTATCCGCGAAATTTCAGCTTGATCCGATAACTCCTTCCCTGTTTTCCAGAAACCACGCATAGCCACTTAAAATTCATTTACTTTTTTTTCTAGACGCCTACAGGTCACATCCGACATCGGATCTGGGTGTACGAAGACTCATTCGATGCGGAATTCTCCGAGTAATTTTCCTGGAAAGTTTCGTAGGAAAATCTTAACCCCCCGAAAGTTTCGACCCTCCAACCCCCCCACCCCTTTTAACGTTGTCCGATTGGGCTGAAATTCACAAGTTAAGGTCCCCTACGGCCCAGGAGCTTATCCGCGAAATTTCAGCTCGATCCGATAACTCCTTCCCTGTTTTCCAGAAACCACCCATTAGCTATTTAATTAACGGATTTCTCTCCATAAGAGCCCATGTTAATTTGAAATTTTTAAAAGCTATTGAGAAGTTATATTTACACACATGCAAGTTATTAGCTCAGTTGGTAGAGCGTGAGACTTTTAATCCTCGGGTCAAGGGTTCAAGTCCCTTACGGCGGTTTTTTTTCACAACATCAAAAAAATTTTGATAACACCTGGACAGCTTATCATTTGAGAGATAACAGAATATTAGCTTCTTATGAGCAAAAGAAACATTTCGGTCATTCTATCTATTTTTTTTTCTATTTTATACAATGATTTAAAAGCGGGGGGGGGGGCGGCAGCCACCCAAGTTCCTCTCCTAATTCCTGTACGAGGAGTACAGGAATTATTAAATTACATCCACCATGGTTTGTAGAAAAACTTACAGAAATAATATGAAAAAAACTTCGTTTTCTTAAAGAGTTAAAGAGGCTGCGTCCCAAAGTCGAACCTTAAAACGTACAGGAATTAGAAGAGGCAGTTGGGGGGCTGCCGCCCCCCAAACCCCCAGCTTTTAAAGACTCTATTGTACAGGTTTTTTTTTTTGGGGGGGGGACTTCATTGTTACTAATTACTAGTTTCGGCGCAATGGTTCTCCTGTCCTCTTGTGTTTAACATTTTTCGAAGTTATTCCATTATTCATTCATTTCAATTTTTTGTTAATTAAAAGAGGGCCTTTCCGAAGCCAAGAGCTGGGGGTTAGCAAAAAAACAAAAAACCTGTACAAAAGAGTCTTTAAAAGCTGGGGGTTTGGGGGGCGGCAGCCCCCCAACTGCCTCTTCTAATTCCTGTACGTTTTAAGGTTCGACTTTGGGACGCAGCCTCTTTAACTCTTTAAGAAAACGAAGTTTTTTTCATATTATCAAATTATAAAACGAGAAATCTTTCAACTGTGGTACAGTCTTATTATTTTGAAGTTCGTGTATCTATCTTGGAAAGACATTATTCCCTGTAGTAATTTAGTAAGTAATATATGTAGTAAGTTCATCCCTTTAGGATAAAACGTTCTTTTCTCTTTTAAATGTCTCTATTTTTTCACGTGTATGAGTAAACGTTGCCAATTCCTGACAGGAATTCTCCATGACAATTGGCTGGTATAGCTCCATGGCATGTTGGAAACATATCGGTAAATTTGGCATTGGTTAAGCTAAAATTTGAAATTGTTGGGCATTTCTTTGGCGTTGAAGTTGTGGCTGTGGACTTCTAAATTTGTACAAACCTTGAGATTTGAAAAACAATCTGGTACACTGCATTTATCTAATGTCAAAGAAATAGTTTTGCTTTTAAAATAATTTTAGCCCTATTATATATTTTAGTAGTACATTGCATTTCTAAGTGTCATCCAGAAAATAATTAATTGACTGGAAAATAATCTTTTATCCTATTTTGAACTTTCGAGGAAATGTAATGACCTCGTCCCAGCATTAGAATTGCAAAAATATTACCGACTCTAGAACGTTTCCATCGTCAATTTATTTTTAATTTAAAGGAAATTATATGCTAGGTTGCCATTTTGCAGGGAAATATACCCATTGCTCGGACTTGTTAAGATGCTGATTGAAGACTAGTGGCTTTTTCTGTGCATTGCATAGTATGGCAAATTTATGCAAAATATATATCTAGCAACAGACGTATTTCATTTGGATTAATTTGTGGATTTCCCATGAGCAGCTGAAACGGAACACGAACTTTGTGTAGGACGAAATTAGTAACTGTCGCGAAAAGATCACCTTGGTTGTTTTTCCAGTCCCTTTAAGTTGGGCCTGAGGCTGATGTGGCTGTGGGGTGGGAGTAGACTGAGCAGAAGAAGAAGAAATTGATGCAAATATAGTTCTGATAGTTGAAGTCAGTAACGACGTGAACAGGTGAAACTTGAAGATATACAGAAGAAACTGCATGGTCAAGGTTCGACTCGTAACTTGAATGGTATGTGTAAGTGTAATCAAGATTTTTCGGCTAGATCCTAAGCCAATCCTTCAAAATACGAGACAAAATAGTAGTACACATTAACGAGGCATGAGTAAAAGCACAGTCAAAAGCTCCTGTAGTAATACAACACTTATCTAACTGGCAAATCTTTGGGCTCGTCAAAAAATGTTTTTACAAGCACAATCCGTCACAGTTCGAAAGCAAACCTTTTATCCCAGGAAGTTGGACTAAAACTCCACTATTAATATTCCGCGAAAGTACAGTTTGCGCGAAAGTACAGTTTTCTGAACACGGAGAGGCACTGTTAGAGGCGTGATCGCATCACCCCAGCGAGAGCAGAGGGCCTAATTGGAGCACTGTGAGGCCAGATGCCCGGTCTTATGACACGAGAAACAACGCTTTGGGAGATATACAAATGCTTGTGCAGAAAACTTTTCGTAGACAATTTTCACAGACACTTTCAAGAACAGAGCCTGGTTTTGTTTCGGCTCAAGGTAGACCTTGAACACCCGGGACTTTCCGCACTGTGAAAATTTCACGTTGTTTGGTACAAGAGTTTTGACTTGATTCTCATCGTATTCAGGCACTAGAACTTTCAGTGTGTGCTTTAATGAGTCTTCTTTTGATATTCTACAACCACTAATTTGATACGTTCAGACCGGGAAAAATGATCATGTATCTATGACCATCCTCCTCGGAAAATCTTAACATACGAAATGATACTTCTCTAGTTTATGGTATGTCAGTAGCTCGCCTTTTCGTCAAATATTAGCGGTCAGACGTATCCTAATGAAAGACAGATAGAGAAAGAGAGAGAAAAGATAGATATGCATAAAGACGATTGTGACTTAATCATCGAAAGACATCGGAAAGAGAGAGAGGGGGGGAGGTATCTTACAGCTGTCGTTTGATAACACTTTGGCCCTGCTCGAGCCAAAATTGTTGTTTCGGGAAAAAGGACGGCGATAAAACTGTTGGAAATAGAGAAGCAAATCTGGAAATAGAGGTAAAAATTATGAGAGAGTATGAGAATGAGAATGATTTTCTATACGCCAACAATGGAATTAACTTTATCGGGCATGGAAACCATAAAATATTAATTTTAAGTTGTACTTTTTCGTTTTTTAGCTATTTAGTTATTTGTCAGACATTGCCAAAGCTGAAAATACGTCTGACCTGAAGCTGATATCTGAAATAAACCGAGCTACAACTCTCCTCACGGGAACAAGCCATCTAGAAGCCTTCTTGTTTTTGTTCATTAATTGTTGTCAGGTTTTCATTAGGTAAGTAGTTTTTTTCCTTCTAGAAGTAGGAGTAGAATACGTTTAATACGTCAAGACGTATGTACGAGTGTACCAATAATGTGTCATGCTTAGCTTGATTTATGTCAGTGATGTTTATCGATGTTTTTAACAGATGTCAAATTCCAAGGAGTCGGTCAGCCTTTTTTTTCGTAGTAGAAAAGGCACACTTGCACTTTGAAAGGACCTGGCAAATACAATGGTTAAACAGAATAAAGACAAAAAAAAAATTAAAAATGAAATGCTAAGTATGAGTATAACAGCAGCACCACAAAATGTTCAGTGAGAAAGAAAAACTTGTTCAGATGCATCTATGTCACTTACTGTTTTCATATCAAAAGGCAAGCCTTTCTATTAAAAAAACAAAAAAAAACAATATGAATATAGTGTAAATTTATTACCCACAAATAGCAAAAACAACACTGTAGAATACAAAAATTGAAGAGAACAGAAAGCAAAAAAAAACACAAAAATAACATTAAATACTATAAGCAAGAAAATTAAATTAGCCAACTTCAGGAAACATCTTTAGCGCGAATATATTGCTTGCTAATCATGGTTGTAGCATTGGCTGCAACCTATTAGAGATTGAATCACGCCCCATTTTAAACTAAATCTTAAAAGTACAACTTCTCAGAAACCGTCTAGCTAGAATCATTTTGAAATGATGTTGGTTCCAAAATAATAAGTATTTTTCAGTTATAGCAAAATAGCAATAAGTATTTATTGAAACAATTTTTTTAGGATTTCGTAAAAGGCGCCTAAAACACTTCTAAGATGACGTCAATTCGAAATAAAAAGGACGCCGTTGAATGGACATTGTTTAGTACTTGAAACAATAGACATATAATCCCCTTACTTTGAGCAACAAGGAAAATCTTACTTTTGCATGGGCAGCACCACAGCTTAGATATACAATACAGTTATGAAAACTCCTATCTTATCTATGAGAAGTTTTTGGTAAAGAACTCTGAACTTGGCGCCTCCTTGATCGCACTACAATACCATGGACGGGAACGCAATTTTGTTTTGTTTGTCGAATTGCTCCGATCTTTTAGATTCAAACTGCCAGTTTCCTGTCTCCAGCCGCTAGCATCGCTACCACGCACTGTATCCCAAAAAATAAATCGAGTTTTCATAACTGTATTGTATATCTAAGCTTTGGGCAGCACTGATGTGTCTCCTTTTTTTCTTTTTTTTCCCCAAGGATTGATCGTATCGAGCCAGTGGTCGTAGAGCATTGGGAGATCTTTTATACGAAAATCTTAAATATCAAAAGAGATTGTGTCACAACAAAGTAAAGTTTTCTGCCCTAAACACCAATTTTTTCCCAAAGAGGGTCAAAAATCTGGAGGATGGACATTTAAAACGGATTTCTAATGGTCTAAAACCCTTAACCTCGTGATTAAAGTTCACCATCTTGATTAACAAAGAAGGCTAAATTTTTGCAAGGGTGGCACTGGTGTGTTTTGATTTTATTTATTTTTCGTTCTTTTCCTCTAGTCATTTTACTGGACCGGTGGTCAGAATATTGGGAAATGGCTTATTTGAATCGAAGTGACAGTATCTAGCGTCGTTTATAAGTAACAAAGTAGACTCGGCCATGGCATAGTGGCATTTTTGCCATTTTTAATGAACAAATATTAATTTTTGTCAAAAGAGGGCCATGAGACGGGGGAATGTACCATTTTAAGATATCTAACCGTTTGTACCTTTATTTAATGAAAAAGATCGTACCACAAAGTACTTTTTTCTGCCAGAAAACAACTTTTTAGGCCAAATAGGGCCGCAGTTCCAGTGAGGGAAAATTCTGAGACAGCCAATTGACTGAAAGCTACTTAAAATCTATCTACAAAATCAAACCCTTTCCTAAATACACCTCCGCCCAAAAATTCTAATGCTTATTTTAAGATGTCTACTGCCATCCTGTGGATGCTCTAGCCAACACTCGTCAACCTGCTCTTCTCCTTTCCAATTCATTTTCTAAAGTGCTCCAGTTTCCCGGCAATAGCTCCACCACTTGCTCTTCTAGAGGGTACATAACTTTGGTGAGCTCTGAAAAATTTCTTGTTTTCCATGTATTTTCGCGTTTCATGAGCTCCATGAATTTTAGTATATACACGTGTAAAAGCATGCTCTTTTTAGCTACTCCGATGAACTACAACAACTACTACTATCAACTCACTGCATCACCAAGCTGCCTGAGGCCAACACATTTGCGTACGCTCCTCCCCCATCCCAATCTAGTCTAAGTTACCCTCTTTACACCCTCCCAAGAAGTCCTAATTTTCTTTAGTTCCTTTCTTAAGAACCCTTCCCAATCCCATTCGGAACGACCTTTTTTTTTTGGTCCTAAAGGGTCTGCTAAAAAGGAGTATCTTTAGCAATCTGTCATCTACCCATCTCAACCTTTCTCTCATTATAGTTTTAGAAACTGAAAAAGACCCACATTTTTCTCGTACAGCTTACTGTTTAAAATATGGTCAGTCAGACCGATACCCAAAGGAATATTTAGACAAATTTTTGGGAAAAGTTCTAACAGATCTTACTACGTCTTTTGAAGTACTCACGTTTCTGGACCCTTCTTGACAACTGCAATCACTGTGGCTTCCAATATTCTAGTCTTGGTTTGCAAAAATTATCTTCCTATTCTTCCAAACTTTTTTTGATTGTGAAAAAAACCCTGGGTATTGGATATTTCTACTTTTAAAATCTTCACTTTATCTATCATCTTCGCTAATAATACTACTCAGGTAAGCTATCGGTTTGGTCTATCTTTGGGTAACCTGACATCACCTCTTCACCTTCATTTATTCTCAGTCGAAGCGACTAAATTTTTAAACGTAATCTTTACCCTGAAATCTCAAAACTTCCAAAAAACTATTCATTTTGCAAACATTTTCATTTAGGACACACAAATTGCAGCATAATCTAAGTCTAGGAAAGTTTTACTTTCCCGTTTGATTCCATGCTCTCCCTTAGTCTTTGCCGGCTTCTTTAGAACAAAGTCCATAAGATGATTCATATAATGGGGATAGGACGTAACCCTGCTTAACTTCATAACACGAGACCAGCTTTTAATCTCATTCCTTACCTTAACCGCAGCAATACTGTTCTCGTACATAGCACTAATCACTTTAATGTATTTATCTGGCATACCAGATCTAGCATTTTATTATTAATACCTTCCCAGCCTAAAAAAGACTTCAACTATAAAGCAGCTTCTTTATTCACCATGAGCCATACACCCTGCCTACATACGCCATCCTTCCTGCCTGAGTGAATAAATTCTATTTCGCCTAATTTCATGTTTCCTATCCCTGGAATTTGAGTTTCTGAAACTTCTTAAAAGTTCAGTTCACAACGTCTGAGTTCGTCTGTCAAAATGTCATTACGATTGTTTTTTCTATTTTTTTTTAATCTCGCAACAGTCCAAGTTACAATTTTCACGCTATTTAAATCATTCAGATTATTATGGCCTCGGGAAAATTAAGGGGTCCTAACCAGTGCAGGACAGGGATTAATACATCTTTTCATGTCTGCAAGAAGCGCTTTAGCCGGCATAGTAGTATGTACAAGGGCATATACTGCTCTGACTGACACCCTGCACTTTTCAGTCATAAAATAAGCGATTAGCATTCTATTATTAATACTTTCTTAACCTAAACAGTACTTAGCAGGTTTCTTATTCATCATGAACTCTACTCCTAAACATGACTTAGATATTGTTTAACAGAGTCAAGTAGCAATTACTGTTTTCTTTTATTACATAATATTTAAATATAACGCAGAGAATATAAAGTCATAAGAAGTTGTAAATGAAGTTTCTAACAGGTCAGTATTGGAGTCTCCTAAAAGAATAATTTCATACTTCCGCATATTTCATACATAAGCTTGTCAAAAATTCCTAGGAAAGAAGTTATTGACCCACTTGGTGGGTAGTATATTTTTTCAATAATATTTTTCTTGTGGTAAATCAAAATTTCAAAGAAAACAGACTCAAAAACTCCATCCAAATGCTTACACAGATCACTACGCAAAGTATAATCCAGGTAACCAGCAATATAAAATGCTAAGCCACTTTTTTTTCTCTCCAATCTATTTACAAACTCGGAGCTATGTCTGGAAATGTCTAAAAGCATATCATTGCCCTTGTGGAGTCCAATGATCTGAAGAAAAGAATTAGCTATGAACGACATCAAATTATTCAGAGAAGATCAGAGCCCTTGAATGTTTAAATGAAAAACTGAGAAATTAATAGTAGAATTTACATTTTTGGTCATGTCATATATATAAACACAATTTGTAGCGGAATTACTAGTCAAAGATGAGATATTAGGTGGGGTCCCAAATGAGTTATCAGTTAAATTTAAAACATTTAGAGGAGTTTTCTCAATCAGTTTAAATTGAATAAGAATAGAGTTATCATAACTAGAGTAATCATTCTCAACAACTGTCATTTATAAGAAGTGGATGCAATAAAAATCGGAATATAATCAAAGAGGGATATACAGAAAAAGGAAAAATGAACCGATAAGTAATAGAAAATGATTTTTAAAATCATCAAAGAGCAGAATCATGATATGAAAAAAAAAATCATATCTACCAAGCCCAAAAGTTTGGAAGAAAAACAATGATATTGCAAATATAAAAATAAGAGAGAGAATTTAGTAACCTATTGCTGATCCATTGTATACAAAAAAAGAATTCAAACGGAAGATAGAAAAGGGAAGTTGCCTCCCAAACTAGTTGGGAGGTAGGTAGAAGATAAAACAGTGGAATTTTGGGGGAAATGCTGAAAGAAAGAGACAGTGAAGTAAGAGCAAGATTAAACGTATCAGGAATTTATAAGGAGCATATAGCAAACATGGAAAGAGCAGAACATTGAAAAAGAGCGCACAGAAAGCATTCAAAAGACTGGGCCAAAACTGACCCATTAAAGTAGTGGGCAGTAAAATAACCAGAAATATACCAATAATATAACGCAGCTGCGTAAACAAAATAAAATACGGACAGACAAATGGAAAGGAAACAACAAGAAGAAAGAAAATAAAGCACTGAGACGCATAATTAGCGCTGAGACTGGCAGAAACAGATGCTCAATTAAGATCAATATCACCTTTAGTCGCTATCTTACGGGGACTGATATGATTAGTTTTGATAATTATGTTGCCGTCTACTGTCCAAGCATTTCTTAAGCCTAGCTTAGTCTTAGCATAGGAAAGAAGATTGAGTCTGTTCTTAGTCAGGGATTTATTCACTGAAATACGTGTGCCCTTCAAATTCTTTCTGTTTTTCAAAATGGTTGATCGAAGCTTCGGGTTGGAGAAAATGACGACGATTGGACAAACGGAAGTGTTAGTTTTCTGACCAATCCCGCGGGCTGGGATAATGTCATCAGCTACTAGTGGGACTCCCGAGAATTTCGAGCTAGTAAACTCAAGAAATTTGTTCTCTATATTTTCTGGAATCGAAACGTCCTCGTCAAGTCGAAACATCATAATCTGATTATTTAGAGAACTCTGTTCAATAGTGTCGTTCAGACAAATTAATTTGTCCTCTAGGTTCACCATAGTAGTCTGAACTTCTTTACTCATCGAGTCTACGTTAAGCACTAGCTGCTCAAGAATTTTGAGCTGGCTTTCCATTTCAGCTAACTTTGTTTTAGCCATTTTTTCTAAATCAAGAGACAGGCTGTTATGGATATGATCCTTAATCCCTTCAATTACTCACTTAGACTGCCCGGGTGAGACTGCAGAGAGATAGCTTTCGAAACTTCGTCGCTAATTCTCAGTTCCATGTCTTTTTCAAATGTGCGAACCAAAGATCAGACTTTCCTTTTAGTGCATTCAGGTGGTTTGCGATTACAATAATTTGCTCTTCTATAATCTCTTTAGAGAACTTAATTTCACTTTCTGAGCGTGTTTTGCGAGGAGGCCCTTGTCATCTTTTCCTCTTTTGCGCCAGTCCTCTTTTTCGCCATTGAGATGGTGGAGGAGTTGTTAGTAGTAGTAGTAGTAGTATAGTCTGAGTTGGCATTCGTAAACGTACCCTCTTTTATAATTCTTGTAGAGCATAAGTTCTTCCCCCGTAGTAATGGTAAAAGTAAGGGCTGGGAATAAGATTACTGATAATGCGCTTTTTATTCGTAATTTTTTTTATACTTTTGTCTCATGCTTAATGTGTGAATAAATCCAAAATCCGATGAGCCTCTGAATTCCAAATTCCATATAATAAGCTAAGTCTGTTTCTTATCAAGGATAAAAAAAAAACTTGATGACAATCTTTATTTGTTCTTCTCTTTATGTGCAGTAAATGATGATAGCCTGCAAACTCCTACTTGTCGAAAGGCCTTAGAAAAGTAGTTATACCTATCGGTTATTTTTCCATGCTGTTTTAGCATTTAAGAGTGGCTTAATAAATCGCACGTTTATGTAAACGATTTAGACTTAGAAGGAGGGTCGTGCTATAAATATGGAGGAATTCTTTTCGTCACGACAAAATCAAAAAGTACATGTCCTTATGTATTTTTTTTATTATTATTTGTGGGAGGGAGTCATTCTAGGTACCCTGTGATTTGTTTTAAAATAAAGATATTTTCTGGTGTGGCTATATTTTTGTAATATCATATATACTGGTTTAAATTTTTGAAAGCTTGAAGCCTGGATTAGAAAATTTATTGGTTCCACTTGGGCTAAAAAAGATTTTTTGAGTTTTTTCGAAATCATGGTTTCTTTCAGCGCTTGGTCTTGTCTCATGACTTCGTCCGATAAATTTGATTGCTTAATTGTAATTTGATGGCCTAGTTTGACCGGGGCTTTACATTTAGAGTAAAATATTGTCAGATTTAACATTTTACCAGTTTTGAGGATCTTAATCTCAAAATGGTTGTCTTTTACTCTCAATTTTTTATGGCTAGTAATTTCTTTCATTTTTTTTTCAAAACTGAGGTTACATGTATATTTGTTCTTGGTTGTATGTGATATCCATATGTTACTTTTAATTTCCCCCTTTTCAAGCCATCTTTTGATGCTATTTTGTAAGCTTGTCCTTGAAACACTGATATTTTTATGGCTATTTAAAAAAAAAAATACAAAACTGTTAATGAAAGTTTACTTGCTGAGGTCACATCTACACAAAGTCATAAGGTCACATTATCAACAACGGTACAATAACAATAACATTGTTGTTAACAGTCAATATTTTGTTTTATTAGTATGAAATACCTTTCACTCAAAATATCTGTCACTCACTTAGTTCAGGGTGTACCTAGTGATTGTGTACTGTATCCCGTATACTTGTGTCTCATGGCTCGAGCGTTACGAAAAATCCTGGGTAGGAACCCTGGCGTTTCACTATATTTTGTAAAGTGTTTAGGTTTTAGTTCCTAATTGTTTGTGTTTTTTTAGGAATATAGGCGCTTGTATATTCGGAAGGTTTGATTCTCATATAAATATACTATCAGAAAATGATGAGCAGCTTAGCGATTTTGCGATTCCTGTTGATATTCTTCATTTTATAAGGAAGCTAAGCCAAAATACTTCACTATTGAGAGCCCTCTCACCCAACCACTCTCTTTTTATTAAAGATGATAAAACTCCTCAGCTGAATGTCTTAACTAGCATTGAAGCGCTCCAAGGTTGTGAGGAAAATGCAAAAAGTATACTTGAAAAACATGATTATCTGTTTAGAGTGGACATTGCTTTAGATAAAAGTGAATCTCCTGAACTGAAAATTAAGGCTCAACAAACAAGGCTTATGTTCTTTAAGCGAATTGAGGAAGAAAAGGAAAAGAACAAAGCAGAAATAAAACGGAAGAAGCTTCAAGAATTCAAAGAAAAGGAAAAAGCAATGGTTGAGGATCTTGAAAGAAGAAAAAAAGATAAAGATAAATATCATTTCAACTGTTTAAACCCCTTTGTAA